>NC_053166.1:133958981-134261253 GCF_016835505.1 Polypterus senegalus
CGAGCGCGCCCTCGCGCATTGTCTGCGATCTTGGCGGTGATTTGCTAGTTTCTCGCAGCTGCCAGCTGCTTGATGAGCAGAGTCTGTGCTGCACGCCGAGCTCAAACAGGTCTGCTGCTTGTCGCCTCTCAAAGGAGGACACAGAGAGCAAGTAAGGGAGGAAGCGAAAGTACCCGTAGTGGATCTTATCTGGCACGAGTGTGTTAGTACCCGTTTAAGTAGCCGTGACGTGTTTAGAAGAGGAGCCAAGATTAACTACAGGAGTTCGGAAACTTCTCTAGGTAAATAATCGAGTCTCGCTGTGGTCTCATTCACTGTTTATATGATACAATTTTTATATAATATGATGTGCTATCCCTCGTAAATATATGTATTCAGCTGATCAGCTGTTTATGAATTATATATTTCTAATATAAGAGTGAACGCAGCGCTGCCTGTGTTCGTTGTGATCGTGCCTCTGCATCACACTGTCATGTATATTCTTCTTTCCTTTTCTCTCAGGCGCTTTTTACAACTTGGATTACTTGGATTGATCAGAAGTGCACCCTACTCGAATTAAAATTTGAGGAGAAAACTCGTTTGGATTATCCAGTTGAGGGAGATATTTTTTTGTGGTCTGCGACACTAATTGGAATTAGATTTATTTTTATTTTCGTTTCAAGTTTTTTGGCACCTGTGCAGCATCTGGATTAGTCAAGAAACCTGCGGTCATCGGATACATTCTGCCAAAGATTTTCTGAGAAATTAAGTTAAACTCGCATTCATAAAAAAGATGAGCGAGTGGTGGATCATCTAATGGATAAGGGGAAAGAGTTTAATTTGGGAATGGAGGCGAAGTATTAAAGGGTACACCCAAACGAACCAGAAAAGAGTGAAAGGACCGAAACCCAAGCGTTTCTCCCTGTGATTAAGCGGATGCTTTTGGGTTTGTGTTCCTGTTGGCAGATGCATTAACGAGCTCCCTCTTTGTGGCATCGCTGGAGGCGGAGGTAGCGCTGCTGGTAGAAGCGAGACTGCAGAAAAACCGACAATGAGAGGTTTCAAAGTGAGCTTGGGCATCTCTACGTTGATGGAGCCGCGCTCGGATAGTCAAATCTGCAATCGGGGTCCACAGGCTCCTGCCAACTCGAGAGATTTGGACGCGATCGGCGACCAGCACCCAGGAAGCAGCTCCGCACTGGCAGCCCACAGCGCAGCAGCGCGAAAGTGTGCCGATGTCTCCGGCCTCACGAGTTCATACTGCTCTGGTGGCATTGCCGGCGACACCCGTGAACAACAGAGCCGGGATTGCACAGCTTGGGGTTTGGCAATACGTCGGTGCCAGCCGCAAGGGGAAATAAGAAAAAACAGCGCCGGGAGGAACGCCACTGCGGAGACTGCGAGAGCCCATTCTAGACGCAGGGCTGGGAAGCAAAGCGAAAAGTTTACATGGAGTTGGTGGGCGTTTCTGCTGCTCCACGGCCACGTGTTGCGGGCTGTAGCACAAGGTAAGAGTCGCTGTTCACGCGCGCATGTGTGTGTGCGATTGTATACCAAGCGGTCCGCTGTCGCTGTACGGGGTCCGCACCGCCACTCTGCGAGGACTGGCGTTGGGAAGTCGTCTGTGCGTTTGGTGTTTCTGCAGGTTGGCTCCGCACATATTTCCTGTCTGGTGCGGATGGCTACTCTGATTTTAAGACTGACACTTCATTTTTAGTCATACTATTTTGTGTTGATGTGGTAGGGCTTTTATTCTGGTTTTATGTTAAAAAAGAATTCTGTTGTCTCTGTTGCCACTGATTGCATGCATTCACGCAAATTGTAATTTGCTGTTAAAACGCCTTTAGATGCCAATGGCACAAGTTCATTGACTTACATTTGATAAGTCAATCACACACGCACAAAGAAAAACTTCAGTATACATGAAAATATATCACAGTTATTAATGCATTCACAGTAGCTTCTGGAAGTTTTCTCATTCATTCATCTTAGATGTATTGAGGCCTCCTGAAGGCATGCACTTCATTTTACTTTTCATAATTACTCAGAAAAATATAAAACCAAATTAATGTTGACTGCAAATACAATATCTGCTTATTTTTATATGAAACGCCGATCAGGTAATGACCGTTATATCAAGATTAATGGCCGGTAGGTCAGTGTTGGTTTTTTTTTAATTCAGTCTTCTCTGTCATTCTCCTTACTGGAGTCATACCAATTTTTTTACGCTGGGATTGTTTACCACACTAGGACAAAATCATTTAGTGTCTTAATTTGGAGAATAATTTGTGTATTTTGCACATGTGTCCGCGTTTAATGCTGTGCAGAGAAAATGGGAATGGGTACATTTATACTTTACGGAGAAATTCTGTATTGTATTTATTTATGTATTTATTACGGGAAAGTGAATAAATTACATGGCAAGTTTGGTTAAATGTAGTGATATAACTGACTCCGCACAACCTGCACTGAGCATAAGTGCTGAAGCCACGTCAGGTACAGAAACCTCGCATACCACCACAGATATTTACTCGAGTAATGCACGCTTGTTGACTTTTTGTTTATTTCAGCCAAAGTTGAAATCTCGGAGATTGCATTAAGGGAATTCTAATCCAGATGGTGTGCCTAGAACACAATAGTGAGATGATCCCGGTCTGTTTACGCAAGAAAGCGGCTAAGCAGAACAAAGATTACATCAAGGGCTTTATTAATCGGATGAATACGGAATACTAGGAAACCAGTGGGTAGGATATTAGATTTGAAATGAAATCTGTATTCCCCCTTCAATATGTTACCGCTGGGAGGATTTGGCTTTCCGAGCTATAGTGTTTTAAACATTGTTTCACTTGTTTATTTCTTTGCTGGTTACGTGTTGGCATTCTTGCAGTGCTTTCTGCTTTCCTGATTGCAGCGCTGCAATGACAAGAATACGTTTTGCCTAACATTCTCTTTATCCTGTGCGCTGTGCTGGAGTGCCTGCGTCCGGTCTATAAAGGACTGTCTTAATCTGCCCCGAATTCCGTTATGCTAATAGCCTTATGCTGCAGAGGTGCGTTGTTAGTATTTATTTGGGGCTTGTTTTTAGATTCGCTAGTGAGGCGCTTGATCACGCCACATTTTAGAATAAGATTTGAGGTCCCGAACTTCGTGAAGTAAGTGCACAACTCAAGAAGGTCCCCTTCTTCGGTAATAGCGGATCTTTCAAAAGGAAGCATCTCATATGTAATGTAGCCTACTAGGGTGCTCAGAATTAGTATCACACGGTATAGTAAGGTCCAAGCTAGGTGCAGAAATTTCAAGATCTCAGGAAAGATTTGATCAGTATTAGACTCCCACTCTTTTGAGAAAGCCCCGACATACGGAGTCAGTCATCAGTGATTCGTACGACTTAGCAGCGAAAAGTTCCATGCAGCGATCTTTTTGTGGATTGCATTCCCATCCGACATATGCCTTATTACATTGATTTATTGCTGCAGTATGCGCAGGCTACCTTTCGGCACCTTGCCACTATGCTATAAGATTGTAGCGGACATGCGACCGCCTCTAATTATTTACAGGGAAACGCTGTAAACGGCTTAATGGCAACCCGCTAAAATAATAATAATAAAAAAAGATGTGTGGCTTGTGTTGTGATTAAGCCTTTTCCCGCCAGAGTTAATTGCACTTTCTTTTCTCTCGTGTAAATGGTTGCTTACTTTGGATGGCTTTAATGTGAATATCCTCTGATTGGGGATCTTGAGGGAAATGATGCTGTATTGACAGGTGCTGCACAGCGGAGGGAGCCTGAACTTTGAGGCTCGAGCGTCCGTTTCATTTTGTGTAATCTCACTAAAGCCTTGCTGTTTAAAGATAGCATGTGGCTCGAAGCTCGTCTCTCGCTTTCTCTTGGAGTTTTGATTTTCCCGTCAGTGGCTCTAGCTGGCGCTTATGCAGCGTTTGCATTCTGTGCGTGACCACGCGAGCGCGCATTCTCGCCGCGACTTTTTGTGCACTTGAACCCGGCGGAGGTGCGCAAGATCAGCTGTCCATGTCAGTCTGTGTCAGGCAGAAAGGCGTAGTGATTTCTATCTCGTCGTGGTCGTTCAGTGCCGCAAATCCGGAAAGCGAGGGCTAGCTGTGCTCCTTGTGTAGAATCCGCGATGTATCATTTGTCGGTAGGCAATAAATATCGGTTTAACAGGAGGTGGCACTGGAGGCTATAATCTGAAGCAAAGTCTAATAGATTTTACTTAGACGGGAAAGCGAGATTGTCATAAATGCGAGGAGGACAATCCTTACGTGATAGGTTGTGCGCTCGCAGCAGAGTTCAGTTTAGACAGAAGTGCACACTCATTGCTTCATGTTAGCATTCAGTTTACCGTAAATGTGTCCTGAACTAAAAGGGAAAAGCTAGGCTGGACAGGATGGCATCACTTTGTGGCACCCTAGGGGTCGCAACTACAGGGAGTGGCCCACGGATCACAGTGAATGAGGATCACACACACCTTAGATTCACTCAAGTTGTAAACATAAAGGTGCCAAATGAAACCAAAAGTGGTTTTTCAGAGTGATGACATATAGAAACCATTTTTGGATTCCCAAAAGAACCCTCTGTATGAAGTTTGCAGACAAAACGTTTATTTATTTAGATCTGTAGCAGGCTCCATAAATAACCATGAATAGATGATAATAGATCTGTTAAAATACAGTACCAGTGGGTTCATATTTTTTTTGCAGACCAAGTTCAGGTTTTCTTGATTTGTTAGAATCCTGATAGGTATCCTACTATTCAATAAAAACGTCTGTTTTATCCACATTTTAAGAACCTTTCCAAAGCCCTAAAGATCCCTTCCAAGAATTAAATGGTTACATGCCAAATAATTGTTCTGCTAGGAACCACACTATCCAGTAAAGTGGGATTAAATAACCATTATTTGTAAGAGTTTAAAACTAGCTCAGTTTATTACATGTAGTGAGTGAATATCGAGGTGACGCTAGAGACAATAACCTGAATGAAAGACTTTGAGATTTTACTTTGATGGAAAAACAAGATCATAGTAAGTATGAAAAGGACAATTCGTGTGTGACAGGTTGGGCTCTCACAATAGCATTCAGCTGAGAGGGAGGTGCGCTCGCTGAGACAGTAGAAATCTGGCAATTGTGTAGGATGTAAATACCTGGGGGGGTCACAACAATTGTGGGTGACATGGTGGTGGAGTGGGGTAACCTGAGTCAGACGTCACTTGTATGCCCACTAAGAGAGTTGATGTTTTATTTTTATGACCAGGTAAAACTTCAAGAGGTGGTAAGCCAGACAGCATAGGATCTGTACCCTTATTGAGTTTGCACAGGATGATAAGGCTGACTGTGGAGTGGGTGATGATCAGCAAGGCATGACGTTGGGCTACTACACTGCCTACTATACATTCAAATATTTCTCCTTTACCCACATAACAGGAACCTTTTCAAAGCCCAAACTACCCTTTTACAGAATGAAATATTTCTTTGTCAACTAGTTGTTCTATGGGGAACCACACCACCCAGTTAAGGACCATTGAGGACCTAACGGGAGCAGCCGAAAGAAGAAGAAGAAGAGTAACCATTATATATAAGAGTGTAGAAGAAGCTTATTTTACTATAAGTCAAAAAGGTAAAGGTTAGTCCCATGTATTAAAAAAGATGGACAACATTTGGTCTGTTTAGTCTTCCGTCTTTTTGTTTTCGGCAAGGGAATGACCTTTACCTTTTGTTTCTTTTGCAGATGCACGCTGTCACAGTCCTACAGTTACTCCGCTTACCATATTATAGGTGTGTTCTGAGCTTGAAAAGGGAATGTCAGACCGGGTAGAATATGTGCTCATTGCGAGACTGTGGAGGTCACAACAACTGGGCCTGGCAGTCAGTAGCTCGCAGGGAGAGCACAAGTCAGATGTAAAGGCGTGCCGGCTCCCCGCGAGTCTGCTGACGTTCATGCTGGCAGCACAAGCTCACTCCATTATCGATGTGATGTGAACAAGGAGAGGAAAACCAGACGAGGTAGACTATGTATTCACCGTGAGCCTGCAGAGTCCAGGAGTGGGGCGTCTGAAAGTGAATGGGGTTAAAACACGCAAGTAATGACATTGGGATGAATTGTACTGGTTGGCAACTGGAACAGTATAATTGTTTTTTTTTCTATCTATCTATCTATCTATCTATCTATCTATCTATCTATCTATCTATCTATCTATCTATCTATCTATCTATCTATCTATCTATCTATCTATCTATCTATCTATCTATCTATCTATCTATCTATCAACTTCATTCCAGACTATTTGTAAAGTCTCTGTATCTTCTGGGACAGCATGGACTAATCTTGTGCTGGAGATAACAAAAATCTTATATGCTTTTCTAGTTGCCAACCAGTATGCTTCATCACGTTTATGATGGGATGAATACCATTACCCAGGAAGTGGGACTTTTTTTTTTTTTAAAGCATGGGTGTGTCTATATAGAAAATAAAACTGACATTTTGAGACTTTGGCAGTTATGCTGTGAAAATGTAGAAAGACTGTAGATGATGGATACCAGGAAGATTTAAACAGGTAAAAGAGGCAAGGGGCTAGTGCAGCAGACGTACCTGAGAATAGAAACACATTTTTATGTAAAAAAAAAGAGAATGAAGAGCAAAGTGATGCCAACACCAAACTTCAAGAACCGATTTAGTGTTCCTTGCATCATCAGGTTTGGTTGGTGCAAGTTGAGGTTTCTCATTCAAGGTCAGCAGATGAGAGTCTGGATCTGGTCTTATCCTCAAGGGATAATCCTGGAAAACATAAAAGTAAATGTGATTGGGCATATCCCGGAATGCTATGTTACCAAAATGCTGAAGATGTTGCACACTATTTATCTGCTTTTGAGCATATGACTTTGACTTTTGAATGGCCAAAGGAGGAATGGGTGATGATGCATTTATTGGCTGGGAATACGAGAGAAGCTGATGTTTCTTTGAATATTAAAATATTAATGACCAAGATAAATTAAAAGTAGCTTTTTTGGAAAGGTTTGAGGTCCAAGATGAGAGTTACACATTAGGTGATGGTCAGCTCGAGCACCTTAAAAAGACAAGGGCAAGGTTACAAGATCTTTGTGAGAAATGGATTAAACCTTAGTCGCACTTTAAGAAGCAAGTTAACAACTTGATTGTTTTAGAGCAGATTTTAAGGTCGTTCCATCCAGAAATTTGAATTTGAGTTGACCAATGGAATCCGGAGGCTGCTGAAAATTCTCTCGCAGCAAAAAGAGGAAGCTGTGGGAGAAATTGCAGTAAAGAAACTTGATATTCTGTTGGACATTACTTTAAAGTATTAGGTCAGAGGGGTGTGGAAAATCTGTGTTAAAATGCCTGAAGAAACTGAAGAAAAGGGTGTAACACATATTGTGTGTTATGCGTGTGGACAGTTGGGACATAAGAAACCACAAGGCCCTGCTAAAACAGATGTGGGGGGCAACTTGTGTAACTTTGTGAGGTTCAGCACAGTCGTGTGTGCTGATTGTGAATGAGCATGGATCTATCTGGTAAAGAAATTCATTGGATGAGATTCGTGTCCACTTTATGTTTGATGACTTGAAGGACGTAAGGTATATGTTCATGTTGAGCTTCAAGCAGGAAATGGTAAGAAAGAGGCTGATATGGCGAGGATCAATGCTTACAGTGATTGTGGGAGATTTATGTTCACTCTGTGAGAGAGTGAGAGTCGGATTGCAAAGGATGTGTGATTATGGAGATCAAAGAGAGAAGATGAGTAGACATAATGAGTGAGTGTCTGAGGTCCCTCTGAGCCAGAAGAAGTCCATTGGGGCATCACTGTGGGAAATTAATTCATTAATGTGATCTGCTCTGAGAGAGGGAAAGCCACACAGAGCCGGCTCTAGACAATTTCGGGCCCGAAGCAAACTACGGGGCCCGCCCCTGCAGCTAGGGGGTCCAGGGCAGAGCTCTGAGCTGCAGAAATGCATTTTCCCGGCATCTACAACCATCACTTTTTGATGATTTCCATTTGACACTGACAACTGTAACCGTAACACACTGACAGGAGCCAAATGTGCAGGCTGTCAGTGCAGACTGTCATACAAGGTCCTGAGTGAAGGGTATGAGTGATGGAGGTCGGAGTGGGCCCGCATAAATGTGGACAGAGGACAGAGGCACAGGTGAGCCGTGGAGGCGGCAACAGACGCGCGGGCCTGAGTGAAACGTAATGAAGATTGGAGTGCCGAGTGGAGATGACCACGTGGAGTAATTAGGTGATGGAATATGTTGCCCTTGAATTATATATATAAAAAAAATAGTAATAGAGGTTGCAGTGAAGGAGTCTGTTGTGCCATTGGGCCCTCTGCAGCAGCGTCGCATCACAGGAAAAAAAAAAACCTTGGGCGCAGTGGGCCCCCTCCAGCTGTGGGCCCGAAGAGGTCGCTTCATTCGCTTCACCCTAAGGCCGGCTCTGAGCCACACCACATAGACAGTGTGCTCATGATGAGCCTGAAAAGGTCAAGACAGAAGGGGATGAGAAGAGACAAGCTGAGATGATGAGGTGTGAACTCACACAGCCAATAAGAGTCGCTGTGAAAGATGGGTGCTTTGGTGTGAGCCCCCGAGATTTGGCAAGGTCAGGACTAGTAACCTGCTCTTCCTGCACCCTTGGGAAGTGGAGACCATGGCTTCTGGTTATTTACATGCAAGACGGCACAGGACAAGTTGGTGACCGATGGCATTTTCTTTTAAGAGTTTTGTAGCAATTGCTGAGGCATTGGGTTTGCTTAGGAGTTTACTGTAGTGACAAAATTGTATTAGCTTTGTCCCAAAGGGCTACGGTTGCATATCTCAGACAAAGTTGTAAATTGCTTTTCTCGACTGATGGTTTATTTTGTCTTTTGCTTAACTTTACATACACAGTTCCACTGCAAGCAAACAAAAAAAAAATCCTGCTCTGGAGACTGTTGCTATGACTTATTATTATTATTATTTTTTTAATTCAAGAAAAGAAAATCTTGTAATCTTAACTGAACTGTAGCAATTGGCTGCTCAAAACTATTTGCTTTTTGAGGCCAGCTATGGCTGGGCCTAATGAGTTTAGAGCTGAGTGTTTCAAAATGATCTCGGGGCAGCCTGCCCAGCGTTCCAACGCGTCAGACCATTTTGTATTTAATTTTACCATCAGCTGCTTTGGGATGTGCAGATTCAGGGCTATTGGCACATTTAAAATTCAGCTGCTGCCGCAGTGGCCTAACACATAACCTTATACCGTAAAGGGAATTCCGTCTCCACTCTTTACAGAGGCGTGTGTTTGTCTGGGTTTAAAGAAGTGTATTTCATGGGATTTATTTTACTTGTGTAGTTTTCAAGCAACCCCTCTTACACACACACACACACACACACACACAAGGCTCCCCACTCACCATGAGATACTGATGTAATCTAAATGACAGCCTCTTGTCTAATTTATTGTGGCTGGCCTTTGCAATGCAAATATTTACCGGCTGATGAAAAGATAGGGCAGGTCTTCTAATTTTTTTTAAAAGGTCACAGTAAACTGCTGAACTGATTTTTTTTTTTTCTTTTCTTAAATGGACTCATCTTGGGTATAAAAGTTTAGATTAGTTTGAATCGTGACTGGAGAGTAAAATTCCTCAGATCCGACTGAATGTTGACTGTATTACGCTGCCACTGAAATTAGCCTATTTGCATGAGGAGATTTATTCATAATAATAATAATAATAATAACTCGCCCGTTCCACAGATGATTCATGTTGTTGCTGTTGTTCCAACTCCTTCCTTCCTGCCTTTGAGGTTAACAGACGTCTAGATGGCATGGTTGCACTACACAGAACTATGTTGTTCGACACTAAACACCAGAGAGAATATTAATTAAAGTCAGTGCTTAACTACTTTTGCTTTACAGTTTCCGTTTTCCATGTGAGGGATTCTGCTTAATAATAGAAGTCTGTCAGAGTCCACATTTTTATGCTGTGATGGGATGCCCGGTTTATGGAAGGTTGCCAGGTGTGGGACAGGGCCCAGCAAGGCTCTATTAGACTGCAAAAGATGGCATTGACAAAGTGCTTCCCTCATGTCAGCCTAGTAGGGCACCACCAGAAGGAGGTGTGATGAGTGCCCTAGAAAATGACTGATGTAAAATGGAGGTCAGGTCTGCTTGTTTAGAAGTTTTGAAACCTCCCTCAGAATAATAGGTGGAGCAAGAAATGGGACTCACTGACAGGGGGAAACTAAACAGCTGTCAACAAATAGGCAAAAGCTCGGAAAACCAGACGTGTTTAAAAACCGAGCTTCGAAG
Organism: Polypterus senegalus; assembly: GCF_016835505.1. Lineage (NCBI taxonomy): Eukaryota > Metazoa > Chordata > Cladistia > Polypteriformes > Polypteridae > Polypterus > Polypterus senegalus. The sequence goes on from NC_053166.1 coordinate 133,969,274, forward strand.
CGTAGTCAAAAACAAATGCAAAAAGTCTTGTCAGCCTAAAGGTCTTTTTCCTAACCAAATCACTAACCAAATTAAAGTAGTTTGTTTATAAAATATTCATAGACTTGGACATTGGGCTTACTACACTGTCATGTTATACAGGGGATTCAGAAAGTATTGTGACCCCTTCACTTTCTGCACAGTTTATTAGATTAGATAAACTTTATTAACACATTGCATTGTAGATTTAATTTTGAATGAATAAATTTGCCATTTTACCCATCATTCTACGCACAATAACCCATAATGGCAAAGTGAAAGCATGTTTTCAGAACGGTCAAAAACTGAAATCTCTCATTCATATACATATTCAGACCCTTTGTTGTGGCACCCCATATTGTGGTCAGGTGCATCCTCTTTGCTTTCATTCTCCTTGAGATGTGTCATGAACTTGATTGTGGCCAAATGAATTAATTGGGCACCACTTAGAAAGGCACACACCTGTGTATTGAAGGTCCCACAATTCACACTGCACGTCGGGACAAACACCAAGGAACTCTCTGTAAGCGAATTGTGGTGAGGTATAGATCAGGACATGGGGATAAAACCATTTCTAAAGCTTTGAGTGTTCTGAGGAGCACAGTGACCTTAATAATTGAGAAATGGAAGAAGTTTGGGACTATCAAGACTCTTTCTTGAGTTGGCTGTCTGGTCAAACTGACTAACCAGACAAGAAGGTCCTTGGTCAGAGAGGTGGCCACGAACTCAATGATCACTCTAATCCAGCTTCAGAAGTCCTCTACTGAGATGGGAAAACCTGTCAGAAGGACAACCATGTTATTAGTACTCCAGCAATCAAGTGTTTATAGATTGTCGCAATTGAAGACACTTTTGATCAAAAGGCATGTGACAGTTTAAAGCATTCCGAGAGAATAAGGTAAAAGGTTCTCTGGTTTGATGAAACAAAAGTGAAATACATTTGGCAGATCTTCAAATAAAGACTGGACACTGCTCATCACCTGCCCAATACCATCCCTACGATGATGGGTGATGGTGGCAACATCATGCAATGGGAGTGCTTCTCTGTGAAAACAACAGGGAAACCGGTCAGATTAGAGGGAAGGATGAATGCAGTCAAATGCACAGAGGTCCTTTAAGGAAACCACTTCAGAGTGCACATGATCTTTGACTGGGGCGACTGTCCACATTTTATCACAACAATCACATGAATCGTACAGGCTAGACAACATTGGAAATGGCCTAGGGACAAGTCTGTGAATGTCCTTGAGTGGCCCAGACAAACTCCAGACTTATACCCCATAGAGCATCTGTGGAGAGACCTGAAGATGGCGGTTTACACAAACTTCTCATATTATTTAATGGAGCTTAAGGGGATCTGCCAGTAGGAATGGGGATAAGCTGCTTAAATGCCAGTATGCAAAGCTTATAGAGACTCAAGCTGTAATTGCTGCCAAAGGGGGCTTCTACAGCGCACTGAATTAAGGATCTGAATACTTATATTGGGGGGGGACGGAAGGGGAGATTTTAGTTTAATAAATTTGTAAACCTTTTTGTTTTCAGTTTGTCATTATGGGTTATTGAATGTAGATTGATGGGCAAAAATAGCAATTTTGAGCATTTAATATTAAATGGGTCTGAATACTTTCTGAATCCGCTTTATGCTGATCACACGATGATGTCCTGTGTTGCAGTGCTGCCAGTCACAGGGTAGCAATAGACGCTGTTGCTACACTCAAAATGGTTGTGAATGGAGCTATCAGTTCCTGTGATTAAAAATCTCCATCCTGAAAGAAAAGTAGAAAATAAAATATGTAAAGTGGACACAGAATTAAATAGCACACATTTTTAAAAATGATATATTCCTTGCTTTGTCTTCTTGCTGCCTGGGGCCTGCTAGCTTATTAACTCTTATTTGGTTCACTTGTGTTGTGAATCACTGTCTTTAAACATATATAATTCGTTTAATTTAGACTTGATATGTGTCTTTATATTTTAGTATTATTATAATTTTTTATTATGTATTTACAAGACATCATTCTGGCACTCATTCTGTTGTTGATTACAAAGCTTGTAAATTGACACAAAAATCTCATCTGACATCAGGATGCAAAGCCTATATAAGATGGTGGCATACATAATCAAGCATCCAAGCCTTTGTTGAGTAAACACATCTATTAATGCAGTCCTGGCTGTCATACTAGGCCTGGTTGAGTAACAGTATGTAACAGACCTATCTGTCTACTTCCCCACATAAGAAGCACACCAGATCTCTCCACCTCATCCATCCTCCATCTCACGTTCTTGTTTCATTTCGTTTCCACTCAGTATTAGCTGGTAGCTGCCATTTGCATGCCACCCAAGGGTTACTGCTGCCCAATCTGGGGTCCCACTGCCTCCCCTTGCTCCACTGTTCCCTGGATTATAATTAAAGGCCACATTCCCAATAAAGCTCTTAGGGCACCTTCCCGTCTTCATACATACTCTATTATCTCTGTGTTTTATCTCGGAGGCTGTCTAGTGGACAGAACTGTCCTGTTTCAGAATTACTTTGAAGTGTGCATAAACATTTACCTGGACTACCACTCAATGTAAGGGGGTCTCTTTTTTCCAGTCTCTTGTCAGCTTAGTACCCCATCCACCTCAGACCTCCATCAGAATATCATGATAATCCATTTTACCAACTATTTTCAAAACCTGAATATTTTTTTTCCATTTTATGGTGTCAGGAAACCATAAAATGGATGGGTGGAAGGAGCATTAGGACCAAGCATGGAACAATTCCCAGATGGGACACTAGTATGATGAAGATGATGATTATACTGGTTATTTTGTACATCTGACCATGTCTCCATGGTGACTGCGGTTTTGTATGAGTCAGATCATTGTTTTGTATTTTCCCAGCCACCAGCTTAATTAATTAAAAAAATTCTAGTGGCCATTTAATGAATATATTAATAAGACACATAGAAGCTGTGTTCACCGTGTGCACTGCTCATTAAAGCATTTTAACAAGATGCCGTGAAGTTAAAAAACAGGAAGAGCAGAGCGGAGCATCTGCACAATGCTATTATTTAACGTAAAAGTTTAATGGGTTCGCTTGCAAACGTATGATGTACTGTATACCAAGGGCAGTTTTAAATTACTTTCTCTATACAGATTGAAGAGGCCAAGATGCTGCAATTAAGAAATTTAGTAGAAAGCTGCAGCTCATGCAGGCAAAATGAAAATCAATGGCAGCGCAGAACCCAAGGGTTTGGATGAAGCTGTAGAAATGTTTGTCCTTATTTGCATATTTTTATTTGCACTTTTTACTGATCTCTTTTGACTTTGTGCTTTGGGTCAGACTTCTACTTGGATGAGTTGTTCCCAGGTGGTAGGAAGATGTGAGTGGTTGGTGGCTTTGGCTTTGACAGACATTCGTTTTTTAATTACATTTGGTAAAGGAGATGTGGAAAAAACAAGATCCGAGTCATGTCAGGGTTATGTGGATACTAGGGGGTGTAAAGAGGAATCAGGTGTGAGTAGAGAGAGCTTAGTGGGCTTTGCGGTGTCTTGTTAGACATGTAGTAGGTTCACCTCAAGCAAGGGTCAAAGAAGCAACTTGCATAGCAGCTTACGTTTATCTCTTCTTTTTCTTAAACCTGTTTATTCCAGATCATGGAGATGGGGGCTGGAGCCAGTCCTAGCAATACTGTGTGCAAGGCAGGAAGCAGCCCTGGATAGAGCAGCATGACATCACAGGTCCCACTCATACACACTTCTGCTCACAAAGGGGCCAATTTGGAATTGTCAGTCAGTCTAACCTGCATGTCTTTGAAGATTATCATTATCCTAACCAGTTTAACAGCCATTGAAAAGATTTACTCAGCTTAGCCCATTGTCCCCCTAAACCCTTTTCCTCCACTCTTTATGGTATGCAGTATCCTTTGCGTTGAGACTTATACTTTTTAAATCACCTGACACAACCTCCAGCTACTTCTTCCTTGGCCTCCTCCTAGGCTGCATCCCCTCTACCTCCACCATGGTGCACCTCTACAACTTGTGGCTTTCACTTCCCGTGTCCAAGCCACCTTAGTCTGTTTCTCATCAGCACTCAGTCTGTCACCTGCATATCAGGCCTTTGTTTAAATGGGTGGGGATGTGGGAGGACATCGGGAACAACTACCTAGGCATGAAAAAACATACAAACTCCACACAGGTAATGTCCAGGCAGGGGATTTGAACCAGGATTGTGGATCCATGAGGGCAGCTCCACCGACTGTGCATCCATGCCACCCTTTTTTATTAATATAATATCTATAACAGATTTTAAAAATGAAATTTGCAATATATAATTTTACACACACACTAATAGAGAATCAAGTAAAGGGCTGGGGCTTCCAGTTACACCCCATTTAATGTTCACGTGGAAAAGGCAATTCAAAATACATGGTTTTTGAAGTTGGTCGCCAGTCTTCACAGCTCTCCATGAGGAATTAAAGGCCTCTGGTTGAAGGAGCTGTGCCCTCCTTAGAATCTGGTCCCAGATTTCTGGGTAGGCGACGATATGTGCAGTATGTATAAGAAGTGGACAGGAAGAGGCCCAACTGGTGGCTTTAACTGAAGTGACAGCGGCCTTCTTCTGGTTGGTTCTCCTTCATCCTATAGTTTGAAAGGGAATGTGGGCTAGTATTCGTATATGTGTTGTGGTGTATGGCCGGGGGCCTTTGCCTAGCCGGGACGCCTTCGTGTTGCAAGGACCAGAGGAGGGAGTGTATCCAGAGCATTACCTCCCCTGGAGTGCTAGGTGGGAGTTGGAGCATGATACAGCCTTGTTGAGATCCGTGGTCGCCGCCAGGGGGTGCTGTAGCTACTGCTGAGCCCTGGAGTGCAGCTCTTCTGCCACAACCGGAAGTGGAACAGTGAGCACCTGGAGCACTTCCGGGTGCCTTATAAAAGGGGCCAGGTGACACTACTCAGGAGCCAGAATAGGGTGGAAGAAGAACAAAGCTTATGAGGGAGGATTGGAGGCGGAAGGTCAGTGAATTGGAAAAGGAAAGAAGCAAGGACAGTGACTGTGCTTTTGGAACTGTGTTGTACTTGTGGGAAATGGGGGAAGGTGTTTCCCACGAAAGAAAGAAAAAATAAAATGTGTTTTGTGTTGGAATTTGTGTCTGTACCTCTCCGTGTCGGGTTAGGGCGGCTATATGTGCCCTTAGGCTTCACAGTGTGTATACATGTGTGTATGTATGTGTATGTTCTATATGTATGTTGTGTATATATAATATAATACAGTATATAGTGGCCTGCAAGGGGTGCACTAGCCACACAATCCCGACACACCAGGCACACAACACACGTTTACTGAGCTGTGGGAAACGCTTCCCAAATAGTTCCCACAGCAATGCACAGTACAAGAAATACAACACACTGTCTTTGCCTTCTTTCCTCTTCTGTTTCTCTTTCTTTTTCTCCTTCCCCTCCACTCCTCCTTTGGCAAGGTTTGTCTCACTCCCTCCCGACTCTGGTTATAAAAAATAGTGGTTGTTTGAAGCAGTACACTGGTTCCCAATAAATGTTGGGGCACCAACTGGGTTGTCTATTAATTAACCAAAAAGGTCTTAACAGAAACCGCATACAATGGCACATACAAACTGAAATAAAGAGCCGCTGTCACTATTTTATAGCCTTTCAAGTCTGGTTCAGAGCACCGTCTCATTCGAGTATCAGTCCAGAATGTGACACCACCTTGATTTTAGAAACCTCTGACCGGATAGGGCAGAATCAGATGCCCTCCCTGCACTTACAGGGTGGGATTGCTTACAAAGAATGACACACATGTGTGACAATATTTATGTAATACACACACACACAATAACATAACAGGAGGACCTGTTATGCAAATCCCAGATCAGACTTTGCATGTTCTCCCCATGTTCATGTGGGTTTTCTTCAGGCACTTCTCCCTCATCACAAACACGTGAAGATTTAGGGTGATGACTCCTCTAAGCTGACCTGGTATGAATGAGTTGTGCTTTTTAACGGACTGCCAGTCCATCCAGTATTCAATCCTGCCTTAACCCCCAAAGCTATTGAAACTGGATTGAACAAGCTTAGAAAATCTATTGGTGGAGGGTCCGTAAATAAACCGGACTGAGAAGCCCTTAAACCTACAGTGGTGCCTAGTCAAGCTACAATACAAGTGAGTTTCCGGCCAAGCCACTGTCTTTGTGGAGTTTCCATATTTTTGTTTGTAGGTGATTTGTGTTCTGTGTGTGGTTTGCCTGATACTGATCTGTCCCCCATAGTCCCCCCGTCTATCCACATCCCAAGGACTTGTATAGTAGCTTAACTGCTGTCTCTGGTGCAATGTGAATAAAAGTGGGTATACATGTGAGGGGGCACTACAACGGACACATTCAGAGTTTATTCTTGTCCTTAGTAATGAAGTATGGAAATAAGGACATGTCCGAAAGAATGAAAGCACTTGGGGTGCCAGAGAAGGTTGGTGTCCTCTACTTTCCTGCCACGTGGAAAGATAAGCCCGCTTGGGGACTCTCATCAAGCTCAGTGTTAGGTTAAGGTGTGAGAGTAACCTGTGATGAACCGCCCGTCACTCTGTAATTAAAGTTGTTATCAGCAAACATAAAGGAATGGATGGTACCTGAGGAAATGCCATTGAATTAATATCACTGGATACATTACTAGGGGAGAGATTTTCTTTTTTGTGAGGTGAGGAATCAAGTCTTCTGTTGTTCACCTGCAATAGTAACTTGCCTGAACTACCTCAAACAGGCATGGCCTAAGAAGTCGGTGTCTTCGTAAAAACATGAAAGCAAAAAGCCACAAGAGAAGCGTGTGTAATCATCAAAGCGAAATGCACATTTTATTGCTTTTAGATCATTTGTTGGCTCTGCCTGTTCAGCTTTGAGACCTGAACGCAACAATGGAGGGAGGTAAATGTGGGATAGTAGGGTGAAGAGACACATTTTTGTACTGCTTTTTAATTTAAATTTTCATTTACTTTCTTGGTGGTAAAAGGGGATTTTGGCGAGTGTGAGGCGTGAATTTGAATCTTCTTGCAATCTGAGTTTTTCTTGCATTTCTTTTTCTTTCTTTCAATGCAAATCCGTCATTTACCTAGCAGGGAATGGTGATGCATTAGAACAGCTCAACCCCTGGCTTGTTTTTTCTCTGGGCAACTTGACACCCACAGGCTTGCCCGTTCATCTGAGGAGTGTCACAAATTTAAATGACTTGGATGGGATGTGACGTTTTTATTGTGGTGATGTTTAGTTGGGGTGCCGAGGTTCCAACAGTGGCTGGCCCTTCTGCCGTTTAGCTCTGAAACAGAATGGCATGTCTGTATAGTGGCACTGAATGTGCCATCACTGTAAGGAGAGACAGAAACCTGAAGTTTTGTACTCCCTTAGTGTGCTGCATTCTGATTAGCTTGTACAAGTAAGAATTTCACTATACTGTGCGAGCGTGACAAACTGACTTTTGTAATCCTATAAAGTCCCAGGGTCCAATACAGTCTCTTTGTTGAATATTCCAATTTCTTCTTATAATATGCGGAGTAGGCTTATTGGCAACTCTACAGTGCATGTTCCCTCTCCAGGGTTCCTGATACTTCCATGATAGTCTTCAGCCCATGTGCTGGAATAAGCGACTTCAAGCAATGAATGGCCGATGATTTACTTTGTCTGCACAGTGCCTCTCTTTCTGCCCATGTGCTATAACATTATGGTTTGCTCGTCTTGCAAAGCACTAATGGTCTTGGACTGCTTACCTGTATTCCTTTACCCTTGGAGCTAAGAATGGAAGGCAAACATGATAAGCAAATTGTCCAACTCAACAGACACTTTTCATCTACTGCTATCCAGATGCTTTGGACACCCATTGGAGGTGCTGTCTCTAACAGTTGTCGAGTGTTTATATTGCAGCACTGCATGTCTGTTTTTACATTATCAATGGTTCAATTGTTCACATTGCAGACCAGTCCGTGCTGCTATTTAATTTCCGGAGATTACACAATATACTGTGTTAAGTGCTCCCTGGCTGGCAAGATGTTGCCTGGACAAAGACATCATCAGATTGGCACAGGACAAAGGTCAGTCCAGCATACAGCCTCTTAAACAGAGAAAGAGAACCACACCATCAGTAGAGGTCATGTTGTGCGTATGGCAGTGTGGAAGCTCCTGTATGCATGATGAGTGTCCCAGAGGGCAAGGGTCTTCAGTCTATGTGAAAGAGAGACAGCACAAGGTCAAAGAGATGAGGCCCAGAAGGTCCCAAAGGGGAATTTATGAGACAGGCTGAATGGGGAGCTGCCTGGGAGATGTGGATTTCTTTTTACGATTATGGGGACACCAAAGAAAAAGGCCACCTCTGATCATGGATGTGATTCCAGGGCTTTGCAAGTTGTGGCTCAAGAGTAGGCTTTATGCCATCTCAACGGCAGAGACCAGATGTATCAGGAGGAGCTTGCAGAAGGTAGAGATATGAGAGTCTGAAGAGAGGAAGGCAGAGATGAAGGGAAAGTGGTTGCTGTGGGACAATAACATGAGCCACTCCACTAGCTAGACCAGTTACTAGTCTCTGAAGGACAGTAGGCCCCCATCATTTTATTCTTGACTATTGTCTTATTCAGAGTTGGTTCCTGTCTTGTAACCAAATGCTGCAGGGATAGGCTGTGGTTCTGCAAGACTCGGAAACCAGATAAACAGATCCAGTGGATGGACGGTCTTAATCAGTGAAAGTAGTTTTCCCATCCAATTTCTAGTCTGCTTATGCCATTGTTGGCCCCAAAAACAAGTTTCTTCATGATGATGCCTCAGCTTTCTCACTGGCACCACACGACTTTGGAAAGGAGAGGCTCAAGGTAGTGAAATTTGCTAAAAGTCAGGGTGGAGTTGAACTTTTGTTGGCTGCAAATGAAAAAGGATCCTGGTATCTAAGGTGTGCCGCGGAGTGGGAGGCCTTCTTTTATTACAGCAGAGGCTGCCTTTGAGGCTGTTGCTTTGCTTTTGATCACGGACCACTTTCTGGCAGCTGGCAGTTATTTGCAGCACAGGTGCCATTGGCTTTTTTTTTCCCTTTTATTGCCCTTTTCAAGGTTTAACGTTTGTTTGCTTGGCCTCTGAAACAGGTGAGGTTTCAAATGTGAGAGTATAGCGGGCAAAGCACTACTTTAGTCAAGCAAATATGATTTTATAACGGGAAATAAAACCAAACCTTTAACTGATTTCTCAATAAAAATCCACAAGGAGACCATTGCCCTGAGGTGCCCATGAGATGCTCAACTGCAGGATCCATCAGAAGGTGGACACTTTAAGAGTATTCATGGTTAGGATGAGCAGCTTTGTATAAAAGTGCATGGAGAGGTGACAATCAGATGGAGAATTGCATGTGGAAACACTTCAGGCTGTGATGGGGATTGTTCAGCACTTGGAGTGCCACAAAGTAGGCAGAAGATGGTATCTCTCCCCTTTCCGAAAATGCTTTTTATTCCGAGAAATTAAAGGGAAATGAATTAAGTTGAAACCCTGCTGCAGTATCTGATTTGAAAGCACCACAGCAATACCTGCATGCTGGTGTAGCAAAAACGATTGAAAGAAAAAAGATAAAAGCTAATCAATTTTTTTAAGCTCTATTACATCTCCCGGATCCAAAATAAAGCACATCCTGATCTCACTGTAGGGCATCTTTGAAAAGGTCTAAAAGGGCAGTGTTGAACAGCGGCTTTCAAATGGACTCTGTACAATTATTGAAATTTAGCGTGAAGGATTTTAATATCTTTCCTTTGAAGTTGGCTTCAAAATTGTTTTACGATTTTTTTTTTAAACAAATATCAACTTTTGAACCTTAATGTACTTTCCTGGGATTAATACTGATCTATAGTAGAGATATTACCACCAGCAGACATTTTGGAACTTTTAAAATTTTTCTCAGTTTCTTGCAACTCTCCATATCTCACTTATGCCCATTCTGCTTTATCAGTCGACTCGCACACTTTCTGACCTGCTGTATCCAGTTTAGGGTGGTTGTCACCGAAGCCTATCTCAGGAAGTCCATCGCAGGGTCCATCCACACCAGGCCAATTACCCTAACACATACTGTATGTCTTTGGAATAGAGGAGCAAAATTGGAGTACAATAATCCCTCCTCGATCGCGGGGATTGCGTTCCAGAATCCCCCGCGATAGGTAAAAATCCGCGAAGTAGAAACCATATGTTTGTATGGTTATTTTTATATATTTTAAGCCCTTATAAACTCTCCCACACTGTTTATAAATATTCCCCGCACAGTTACACAGCATAAACCCTTTATATTCTCTTATTAGGTAAGATTCGTTGAAATTATGTATGTAAACACACTGTTTATATACTACTCACAAACATACGTATCGTATATCATCGAGGAGTTTTAATACATAATACCTAATCAATTACAATATGTTTAAAACTGTAATATAAAAATAAATGAAAAGTCTATAACATGCAAATGCTGTACATAAAACCAAAATGTTATTTTAAAGATACTGTAGAGCGTCTCTGATATCACATATGTATGTTACAGCCATTAAGAAACAGGCCACCGGCAATAAATACCTACAATACAAGAAAAATTGTATAAAATGTGTGTACAGTTACAATAAACGTACGTACTTGTACTAATTATGTAGAAAATGAGTTATGGGTACTCACCAACAATGACACGACAACTTGTCCCATAACGATGAGTTTAATTTTACTGCACAACAAAGGAGAGCGTTACAGCTCTTCTAAAGGAGCCTCTTCAGGTGATTGTGTAGCACCGCCATTGTTCTTCTTCCGGCAGTCTCCAATTTAAATCCCTAAAGCAAATTCCATCCAAACTACCACCTTATTACACCCACTTACAACTCGTTTTGCGCCCTGGTTAAAGGACACTGCGGCCGTAGATCTTATATTCTTTTCCTCCTTTTTAAATAAAAAGAATTGTGGACTCATTGATGTTGTAATGGCACCCTTCAGCAGTGTAGCTGTTCCCTTACGTCAACTTATCCAAAACTTGTACCTTTTTGGCTCCTGAAGCAGTAGCAGGAGCAGATCGTTTTGGAGCCATAACGAAGGGCTTGACTATGGACAAAGATAAACACAACAGTTAACTCTTTACACAGCGAAACACGTTGATGCTGAATAAGTGAGACGAGACTTCCTGGTTAACGCAGCGGAATCGAATTCGGCACTCCGTCACTGAGCCAATCAGCACACAGGAACTTAACTGCGTGCTTTGGTTGGGTAGCTTCTCAGCCATCCGCCAATAGCGTCCGTTGTATGAAATCAACTGGGAAAACCAACTGAGGAAACACGTACCAGAAGTAAATTGTCAGCAGAAACACTTGAAAAAGCGAAAAATCTGTGTTATATATTTAGATATGCTTACATATAAAATTTGCGTTAGAGTGAAGCCGCGAAATAGTGAGGGATTACTGTACCTGGATAAAAACCCCATCAGACATGGAGAACAAGCAAAGTCCACCCAGACCGTCCAAACCAGACAGGAGTACTGACCTTTGTGCCAACCTGCTGTTCCTAAACACAGACATGAACACTAGAGAGTTTTCACTCCACAAAGATGGCGACTAGAAGAGAATGTGGACCCAGTGTCACGCAGTAATGTTAACCTGTGTGCCTGCAGTGATACGTCTCTTTATCCTTCAAGACTACATCTGTATACTGCGCAAGTGTATATGGAGGTCACACTCCAGGGGAAGGCTTTATGCCGTCTCCCATAAATACAGACTTTAAGACATCTTTCTAAATAACCTTTACCCAATTTTACCTTTTTGAAATGCCTATAAGAAGAAGTATTCACGCCCTTGAAAGTTTCCACATTTTAATTTTTTATACAAGATTGAATCACAGTGAATTTAATTTGGATTTTTTGGCACTGATCAGCAGAAATAAAAAAAACATTTATGTCAAATTTGTAACAGTTTTCTGAATTGCAAATATAAAACACAAAATTGCTCAAATTAAGTGTTCTTCAACTTTTAAATGACATGAGTGAACATGCGTACAGTCACCCTAACCCCAACACAGGCTGAGACACAAATTCCCACACAGCACACCTTTATTTACATGGGGGGGTCTTCATTTCCCACAAAAGCATAATGTCCAGAGCAAACAGCACAGTATAAATCAGCAAAAGTAGCTTGTGACATGCAGATCTGCTCAAAACTCCCTCTTACAGTTTTGGAAGCCTCTTGAACCCGACACGGTCGATAATGTGACGAAATGAACGTGGCAGATGGGGACAAAACCCTCCAGGCAATGGGATGGTGCAAAAGTGTCTAAGTGCTTTGATTAAAAAAAAATAAATACATCTGTGAGTTTTTTTTTAAAGGCAGACTGAAATCAGTGTCACAGCAGGCAGATCATTGTTCTTCTCCTGACGAGGATGAGCCCGACACAACACCCTCTTCATCTCTCCAGCGCACTCATAACTCATGTAGCTGGCGGAGACTTCAGTAGCCACAGTCCTCTCCATCCTGATCCCTGTCTTGGCTGCCTCCGTCGGCATCTGACGGTCGGTTGTCCTCCAGTCTTCCTTCACGCACACACGGTCCTCACTGGGATCCCTAGTGAGGACGCCACCTCGATCGTACCTGCTGTTTCAAGAATAGTCAGCAGACATGATCCAGCACCGACACCTTTTGCTGGGGACGACTATGCTACCTTTCTCCGTTCTGGACGGCTCAACCAGCTTCCCCTCGCACTCACACTTCTTTTAAAATGGGGACGTGGCACAGCTGTGACGATTAGCAGATCCCGGCGTCAATTACGGCCACAGGTGATTCCGCACCTGTGCGCTTAAGTGTGGGACCGTCTGCATTGCACCCGGGAACCGCTCCTGCCATGCGACCACGCCCCCTTGTGAAAGCAGTGAGAGCACCGATTATTTATTTAAAATCATGCCGATCAGCCACGGACTTCACTTTACCACATAGCACTCTCCGCAGGTCCTCCTGTGCTGAAGGCATCTCTATGTTCGAATGTTCTAATGAGACCAACATTGAGCTTTTTGGTCATCACACTAAATGCCGTTTGGCATAAGCCAAGCCCTGCACATTATAAAAATACACACCATCCCACTGTGAAGCATGATGGTAGGCTTGTGGGGCTGCTTCTCTGCATTCAGCAGGTCCTGGAAGTCATGTCAGGGTAAAATGAAGCCAGCACAGTGCAGGACCATCCTGCTGCCATACCACCTACAGGTCATTTCCTTTAAGGACTTGAGCCCATATCACCATGATGTAGAGCCCTCCAGAAGTGCAGAGTAGAAGAGTGGGCGACTTGTTCAGCTAAATTTAAGGACTGCTTGTGTAGTTTTGAAGGCTGCTAATCTTCATCTTTAGCATGTGGCCATGTTCTCGCTGCAGCTCTTTTAAGATATTCTCACCCAGCTGCTGTTACTCTCTTCTCCATTAAACTCATTGAATGTGATTAAAGGGAATAATAAGTTGGCACCCTTGTCTTTCTTGTTGATCATCTCCTATACGGTGACACCTTGATCTTATACTTCACTATTCTAGTGGAGTGTGGAAAGCCGAATAGCTAATTTTGGATGGAAGCAATGTTTCTTTTAGTCCAGTCTTCTTCAGAATGCATGGCTGGTGGTATCAATGTACCCTTGGAGCCTAAAGAATTGACTAGCTCAGCTAAAGAAATGGTGGGTGGGACACATGTACACATACAAGTCACATTGCATCCAGTCCTGCTGCCTTGCTCCTATAACTGGATTTGAAAATGGATGGATGGACAATTTTATTATGCTTTCATGTATTCTACCATCTATTTTATTAAACTGTTTAGCCTATGGCTGGGTTGTTAGGGTGGTGGTCATCCAGGTAGGAACTAATTCTGGGAAAGAAGGCCAGCCCACCATTCAGACCAATTTAGTGTGTCAGTCACTTTAACCTTCACTTGTTTGGGAGGTGGGAGAAAGTAGGGTGAAATGACACCTTTTATTGGCTAACTAAATAGATTACAAATGCAAGCTTTCGAGGCAGCTAAGGTCCCTTTATCAGGCAAGATGTGGAATGAAACTGGAGTACCCAAAAAAAAAAAAAAAAAAAAAAAGAAAAACACAGGGACACACTAGGTACACGCCTGGACTGGGTTGGTATTTGAAGACCGATCTGTGGAGCTTTGAGGCAGCGCTGGCAGTCCACCCCACCACCGTTGTATTATTATAAATATATAAAAAGCACTTGTCAGAATATGTGGTGTGCTGTTGATCTGTGACTTGTAGCATTTAGATGGCTCTCAGTCCTTGTGACAGGGACCTGTAAATTCACTTGAAGATCACGGGAAGGATTTTTTTTTTTAACCTCAAAGACTTTTTTATTGCGGATTTGACATGCCTGCAATTTTCCATCAGCTAATAATGCTTAAGTCAGGCTCAGCGGGTGATATAAAGAAGATGTGCGCCGAATGGCTTGTCATAACCGTGAAGCAGTGTGACAAGACACTGTCCTCCGTGCCATCACTTTCTGAGATGTGATGGATCCATCACTTCTCATACTGAGCTTGAAAAAAAAAATCGCATTACATGAAAGATGCCATTCTACAGTTGCCACATGAGCTGATACGTTTTGCAAGTGAATACTACTGGTGCTGGGGAAAATAGCTTTTTAATGAGGCATCCGTCTGTAGCTGGATGCAGGCAAACTCATTGAATGTTTGTTTTTGTAAGAAGATTAATGCTCCTGGAGACAAAGTTCTGCTGGGATTGATGTGCGGCTGCGCTGCAGTCTTCACAAGGTTCGCTCTCTTCTGCCTTGATGGGCTCCGCTCCATATGTTCCGATTAGACTAATCATTAATAGGAAAGGCCGGCGCTTTCAAATGAGCGCCTATCTGATGAGAAGCAAGCTCCAGCCGAGGAGGTCTCATCCAGGTGTCTCGCAAAGGCTGCCTTCTCTCTGCCCATCTGGCTCGCGATGCTTCGTTCCCTCTTGCGAGCCTTCATGGCCGGGAACGGAGCGCTGCTTCATTAGACGTCAAGACGCGCCTCCTTATCTCGGAGACATCCACGGGCTAGACTGGTGTTAAGTAAGAGTCTGGAAGGAGATTTGGATGCTCTATTTACACCAAGCAGGCAGGGTGTTTTTTTTTAAGTAATTGAAGTTCAACTTGATTTAAAGTCGGGCATAAAGCACAAAAATAAGAGCTCAAGTAAATGAAAAAGCAAACGAGTCCACAGCTCCGTGAAAGGAGTGAAATATTTAGGGAGGTATGGCATGAAGAAGTGAATAACAACCTGCAAAAAAAAAAAAAAAAAAAAAGACTAAGAAGAATGGGCCATTTAGCAACTTTATTAATATTGGAAGTAAGACGCTTTCGTTTTTTCATTTGCAAAGATTCGTATTGTAAAGGCTAAAAGGGAATTCATTCATTCGGTTTTATTAATTATACTGTTCTGGTAATAATTGTACACTTAATAACTTTGATTGCTGAAATAACCTGAAGTAAAACACAGTTTCTATTTTCAGTTTCCAGAAATATTGTTGTCAAAGCCAGTAGGAAAATGAATTTATTAATTCATTTTATTTTATCAATAACCAAACAACTATTATTATTATTATTAATAATATCAATAGCATATTTTATTTTTATAAACTTAAACACTATTTATGTTTCAGAATGTCATTGTGAAGATTCATTCATTCATTCAATATGCACAATAAGTTTAATAAGCCTAACAAGTAAAACATTGTTTATTCCTTTGACTAGAATATTACTGAGACCCCTATAAAGTAAATTATTCATATATTTAATAACAATAATAATAATAATGACACATTTGATTAATATGATGCCTAAGTAAAACACTTTCTTTTTCTCAAATTATTGTGAAGACCAAAAGATTCATTCATTCATCAATGCACAATAACTTTGATTAACCTAATAAGTAAAACATTATTACTTCCTTCAACTCTCAGGATATTATGGAGACCTGTAAAAAGTAAATAATTAATTCAATAATAATAATAATAATAATAATATGTGATTACTATGATGCTAAAGTAAAACACTTTCTTTTTTAGTTTTCACAAATTATTTTGAAGACCAAAACACCCATTCATTCATTCATTACAGACTAATGCACAATAACTTTGATTAATTAGGTATGACATTGTTTCCTTCTTTAACTTCCAGAATATTTTTGAGACCTCTAAATAATTATTAATTCATTCTCTTAATAATAGTAATGTTATTTAAGATTACCATATAACCAGATATAAAGCATTATTTTACATTATATTTGATGTATTACTGTGAAGATACCGACATTAATTAATGCATTATACCAATACATTTCATAACTAATATACTGTATGTAAAAATGATGTCTTTCTTCAATTCTTGGAACAACTTTGAAACTACTAATAACACTAATAACTGCACATTTAATAACTTTGATTACCAAGAGTATTCTAATGCAAGTGCTATTTTTTTCAATTTTCAAAATATTACCATGAAAAGTAAAAGGCAAAGTACTTCATTTCTTTAGTTGTGTTATTCATTTAATAACTTTTTTTCACTTCTCAAACTAGAACTGAGAAGCCGAAAGTTTAAACTCATTCATTCACCCTTGAGGAAGGTGTGCAGAGCCGATCCTACGTATTGTTGTGATTTTTTTTTTTAACTGAAATTAATGGTGCCTCCATGCCTGGTCCCCATTTACTGTGGTCCTGGTGGTATATGGGTGAGGGAGCACCTAAGGCAGAACAAAGTGTAAGCACAATAAATAAATAAATATCCTGTGTGTGTATATATATATATATATATATACAGTATATATATATATATATATATATATATATATATATATATATATATATATATATATATATATATATATATATATATATATATATATATATATATATATCCTTTTATTTTGTGTGTGCTCATTTCCAGGATGATATTCATCTTTTCAACGTCATGTAACCATTTCTGTTTCTGGATCTCGGGCAGGCAGATGCAGTTGCCAAGTGTCAGTGGTGCGGCATGCAACCCAACATGGCTGAGAGATAGCTGGTGGTGGAGCTGTGCCTAACATTGACTTTGCCTGTTTTGTGTTTAAGACCTGTGCTGGCAGCACATGAATGGGATGCCACATGTTTCATGCTGGGCCAGTTTAGAATTTCTAGTTAGTAATGCCTGTGTGTGGCCTACTAAAAAAACAAGAAGATGATGGTATACAATAGAGAGAATATATTAAGTTCACATAAATACTTATGGTCTGTGGCACTCTAGAGCTACAGGGCTATCATCTGCTTTGCCATTCTGCCATACTTTATAAACCAACAATTTAATTTTCTCCAGCCCAGTGTTTTTTTCTGTGACATGCACACAGGGCAGTGGTACAGATGTATGTGCAGAGGTTTTTACATTGTTTTCCACTGCCAGTGTTGCCATTTCCCACATTCAATGCCCTTACGATGTCCTATGCTGTTGCACGGCAATAACAATTACTCTGTCATCCACTGAGGCTTTCTCACTTCTGTTGGCCAGCCTAATCAAGTGGGCCTCGGTTTCTAACTTCTCACATCTTTTGTTGCTTGTAGTGAGAATATAAAACAAAACAAGACCATTCAGCCCAGCTGTTGAAGTTAACTGCTTGTTAACTTTTTCCACGTGTCTATGGTCCTCAGTGTGAAGAAACACAACATTTCTCCTTAACTAACCCCCATCTGTGCTCCAGTGTTCTTGTTGAAGAGCTCATTTTAGAATCACAGCTGGCATCCACTCTGCTATTTTCCTTCATTATTTTGAACACTTCTGTTGTGTCTCCTCTTAATCTTTTATTTTTACACTGATAAGATTCAGTTCCTTCCATCTTTCCTTGTATCTCAGGTCCTGGAGTCAATCTAGTTACTCCTCTGTGGTCTTTTTTCTTTTGTTTTGTAATAAGGAGACCATAGTCCACAAGTTCATTAAATCATTTAAAAATAGCCTTCTTGAACAGAGCAAGTTATGTAGCCCAGCATCTTATTAGAAGGTTCATCCTCTACTGCTTGTGGACGGTGATGGGGACAATGCTATTCCTAAGGCTTTCTTGATTAGTATGCATTCAAATGTCAGACTTCTTATCATGTCAACGTAATCTGAAATAACACTGTCAAATCTATTCAGTCCAGCGCAGGGTTGTGAGGGACTACAGCTTGTACTGGGAGCACTGCGCAATCCATTCCATGCCCCACTCTAACCAAGACACCAACAAAGGTAGCCAGCATTTCTTTGGAGTTGCTGATAGAAAAGTAGACTTCTTGGAGGAAAACCTACATAGACATGGGGACGACGACCGGGCGTGAGACTCAGGCCCATATTGTATCTACGCATCATCTGAATTTGCTTTGTCTTTCTATCATGGCTTTTTCTCCGTGTTTGAACTTTGACCTTGTTTATCTAAATCTCACTGTGGCTGTATGGGCCTTGCTGTTCCCATTTTCCAAGTTATATCCTTTTGTTTGCCAAATATATATAATTTGTTATTTTGATATAGTTTGTTAATCCCCGAGGGGAAATTGTCTTTCTGCATGACCTTTGGGGGTCAGAGCACAGGGTCAGCCATTGTATAGCCCCCATCGAGTAATTTTCAGCAGTAATATCTCTATATTCATGTGTCTCTTTACACTCATAAGTCTAGATGTCTAATGATAGGAAATGAGCCTGCAAGTGGAGTGAAGGCCAAGCTTTTGTACATTCTCAAATGTCCTTAATCTACCTCAGGGTTGTGGAGGATAGTGGAGCCTAACTTAGCAGCACTCTGTGTAAGACAGGAAGCAACCCCGGACAGAACACTAGTCCATTGCAGGATACACCCATACACATGGGGACCAATTGAGGATTGCCATTGAACTTAACCTCACATCTTCAGACATGTGCAGATGAAAACCAGAGCATCTGCAGAAAAAGTTGAGATAAGACAACGAGGATGTGCCATCTTCACATTCAGGAATGCCACGCGAGAGTTTGAACCCAGAATGTGGAGTTCATGACGCATCAGTGCTAACCACTAATGGAGAGAGTAAAAATACGTTGGCTTAACAAAAGATGTGGTCACAATGCTCCATGGACCTGTGTGCTTTATGTTACTCATTGAGTACTGTATATACTCACGTTTAAGTTCTCCCGCGTATAAGTCAGGGCTTGGTTTTACAGTATCATTTCTGGTATTTTATAATGTCGGTTGTATAAGTCATTTATGGAAAACTCACACTATTGGTCCAAGAAATCAAGAAATTATGATATCCTAATGCTCACCTGAGATAGTAACCACGGGGCGCACTGCTTTTTTTTTCTATGTATTGTGCCTATGTGACCACACGGTAATACCCAAACTATTCCGAAGCGACGTTTGCACTGATTTGTGTTTTTTTATATCTCACACTCTCATACGCCTTTATCATAGGAGCATCACTTATCTACAATGGAGCGTTTGATCAGAAGAAAATATGAAGCTGGTTTTAAATTAAAAGTCGTTGAACTGGCGAAGGGCGGCACAGTGGTAGTGCTGCTGCCTCGCAGTAAGGAGGCCCGGGTCCTCCCTGCGTGGAGTTTGCATGTTCTCCCCGTGTCTGATGGGTTTCCTCCCACAGTCCAAAGACATGCAGGTTATGTGCATTGGCGGACCTGAATTGTCCCTAGTGTGTGCTTGGTGTGTGGGTGTGTGTGTGTTCTGCAGTGGGCTGGTGCCCTACCCGGGATTTGTTCTCTGTGCTGGCTGGGATTGGACAATGACTGAATGACTGAAGTGGCGAAAGAAATTGGTAACTGCGCTGCTGCAACAAAATTCAATGCGTCTGAGAAACTGGTGCGAGATTGGAGGAGGCAAGAAGATGTAAAAAAATAAAAATAATTGTAGTATTTTTGAATGCACTTATAAGTCAGGGTCTGATTTTATGATCGATAAGACAAAACTTATACGCAAATATCTACGGTAATTTGAAAAGCATGAATCTTAGGCACGATGTTGTGGCAGGACCAGAGCAGCTAGGATCACCAGGGATTCATCTCACCCCAGTAACTATCTGTTCAACCTCTCTGTTGTGGCTTTGGAATATTATGGCCAGAACAGAGAGGCTCAGGCAGAGCTTCTATCCATAGGCCGTAAGATTTCATAACCTGGACATACTACTGAAATTGTTTTCAAATGTCTGTTAACACAAACTGAATTCTATACCTCCTTGTTTCTCATTAAGTCAATTTAACAATCCGACTAGCACACTGCACCTTACAGTGCATAGATATTCTATTCTGTTACAATTACACACTGTTCAGACTTGTTGAACATTGTAATGCTTTGGATATATACTTTCCATCCATCAATCCATTATCCAACCCGCTACTGTATATCCTAAATACAGGGTCACGGGGGTCTGCTGGAGCCAATCCTAGCCAACACAGGGCACAAGGCAGGAAACACACTCTGGGCAGGGTGCCAGCCCACCGCAGGATATATACTTTTTTTCCCCTATATATTGTATCACCTTAGTTCTTTCCTTTTAAGTTTCTTTTTCATTTTAATTCCTTTGTTTTTAATTTTAGTTACATTTTTTTTTTAATCTATTTGTTAACTTATTGCACTGGCTCATGGGCCGATTCAGGGCACATTTCACAGCATGTTGTACTTGTATAACTGTGGATGTGACAAATGAAGAATCTTGAATCTTGATGGGATGTGAGCAGTTAACTTTCCTTGACGACCACAACTGCTTCCACTTGTACCCCTCATTTATTCACTTGTTACCTTTATCTAGTCAGCTCCCCGTTAATTGGTCTTTTCTCTGTTTTAGAAGGTGCTATATAACAATAAAGAATAGCTCTCACGGACCCGGCTTTGTGGATGCTGACCATTGTACGCCACAGATAAAGAGCACACTGTATTTTTATTCAGTTGCCTTGGGCACAATAAACCAAAAAAATGTGTTTCTTCGCCTCCTTTTTCCGTCTTGCCTTTGCTGAGATTATTTGATGGCTCGAGGGCCTGAATATTGTGAGGTTGCAAGTGGAATGCAGCGAGCCGTGAAATCTCGTGGTTTTTCATGCTATGCTGACAGTGGCGGTGGCACATAGCTTTGCATTTCTAATCACATGTTTACATTGTGAAAGTGGGTAATAATGCCTAACACGATTATTGTAACCTGAGAACTGAGACGTACGCTATAATCTTAAAGAGCGTGTGTGTTTTGCAATGGGGGAAGAAAAAGCCTTTGCTATGAGTAAATAGCTGAGGTTTGGGTCGACTGCTTTAAGTGTGGAGTTCAAGTTCAAGTTTATTGTCACATCTACACCACAGTAAAGCTCATACTGGCATAAGTGACTAATGCACAAAACGTCAAGACTCTCCAGCGCCATGAGCAGCAAGTAGCACTAGCCAGATGTGGACCACACTTTGAACCCTTTGACTCCTTCTTTTCCTCCTTCTAACAGTTATTAGTTCAAATGATAAGAGTAGTGGGTGATTATTGCAATAAATACATTAGAACTTAGGCACATTATATAATGTAACAAGCTGAGCTACCTGGTGCAGGCCAGGGTGGGAACACCAGCTACATTTTGGAACAAAGCGTACCCCATGATCATCCCCTCTGGAAATGTGAAAGCTGTTCAAAAGTTGGCAGAGATATGTTTAACATGCTGCACAACCAAACATTCAACTTTATATACTGGATTAAACATCTTATTCCAATAAAGTATGAGCCGTACCAGGATAGCACAATGCATGCAAAAGTGTAGCAATTCAGAAGAAGACTTAGATCTAAATGACGATAGTGCATATTCATTAGAAACTTGAAATGACCCTGCGTGGCCTTACCAAGAGACATCTTCATAATTATTAAATATAGACCTATTAATACTGTTAAAGGAATTGCAGCCAAGGGGGGAATTTAACTATTATAGTAGTTTAAGAAATCTAGAACTATTTTAACAGACAATAACAGAAACCACCCCCAACCACACAAAACAAACCTCTAATTTGGCTACTGATAAGAGAGCAGTCACACCGAGTCCCTATAACGGCATATTTCTATAGTTACGATGGAGCCCCAATTACATTTCTCCACACACTTCTGCTGAATCATTCATTGCCTAAAAGTCCCCAACGTTAGTGTGTCAAAGGAAGGGTGTGCAGCATTGTTCAAAACGGCCATCAGTGTTGTCTTTGTTCAGTCCTTCGCTACTATCTCCAGTAGGTCCCATAACTGAGCCTGCCTTCTTTATCCGCTTGTTGATTCGGTGGGCCTCTCTTGAGGTGATGTTTCTGGCTTAGCACACCACAGCATGCAAAGTCAAACTGGCCTCCACACAGTTATGGAATATATCAAGAATGTCACTACCCACATTCAAGGATCACAGTCTTTTTAGAAAAGAGATTCTGCTCTGCCCTTTCTTATTAAGCTCCTCTATGTTACTAGTGTCACACATGCGCATTAGAGGGTCACCTTCTGAGATAATCGATGGTAAGCAATACCCCTTCAAGACACAAGGGGGTGTGTTCACTGGTGGCTTTATCTCTTTTTCTGCCCAAGCTTAATGAGGACAACTGACTCCACCCCTTCCAGTCAGAGGACTATAAATCTGAGGCTCCACCTTTGGACACACCACGGGACGGAGGTCTACCCCAGACTGACTGCTCAGATAAGCATTGGTTTATTTAGAGGAGGCACTGCACCAACGAGCACTAGTCATTTTGTTCTGGGAACCCAGTTGGCACCCCAGTGTTTATTTGGACTCATTTTGTTCCTCGCTTGACCACGCTAGACAGGTCTGGCTTGCCACTGGTGTGGACACCCAAGTACGTATAGGCAATGCACTGCCTCCACATCTACTTCATGAGAAATGTTTAGATGTAGAAGCTCTTCGATGTAGCAAAAGTCAATAATCAGTTCCTTTGTTTAGCTGCTGTTGAGTTGCTGACAATTTTCTTTGCACCAAGAAACAAAGTTCACCCCCCGGACTCTTATAGTCTGTCTCATCCCCCTTGTCAGTACACCCCATAAGTGCAGAATCATCTGAGAATTTCTGCTGGTGACATGATCTGGTGTTATATTTACAGTCCAAGGTGACTGGGTGAACAATAACAGAGACAGGACTATTCCACGTGGTGAGACATGGACCATTGAGCCTCTCAAACTGTCATCTGCCAGACAAATAGTTCATTATCCTGGACACCACTGGCTGCATATCCCATATCACTCTGTGATGGATAAGCATCCTTACTCCATGTCATGTGGGAAGAAGATTGACCACACATTTCCAAAAGTGGGGTGGCAAAATAATTGTCAGTTTAACCTGCAATTGCTTCATCCTGAGTATGACATTAATCTGCATCCAGCCCTTCAAGCAGGTCCTCCAATTTACAGGGAAAACTTGGGGGTTGGTGGCAGGATTGGCATACCAGCCACTATAAAAAAAAGACAAAAAAAATGAAAAACCTTACAGTGTTCCAGTGTGGTGCTAAGGTGTCATCTGCTCTACTCGGGTCCCAATACAGGTAGTTCGTTGTGTGGTGGTTGCGGCAATGAGCTATCAGCGCATGCTCCCAACTTTATTTGCAAAGAAATATAATCATTATTTTGTATAGTGCCTTTCACAGTGAGTCAGTCAGTCATTTTCTAACCTGCTTTGTCTATAACAGGGTTGTGGGGAGTACCAGCATAGGGTGCAAGGCAGGAACAAACCCTGGACAGGGAGCCTTGGGACACACCCCAACAACACACTAGGACCGTTTGGTGCCACCAATCCACCTAACCTGCATGTCTTTGGACTGTGGGAGCAAACCCTTGGAGACACAGTTAGGACATGTAAACTCCACGCTGGGTGGGCCTGGGACACAAACCCTGGTCTCCTTACTGCAAGGCAGCCGCACTACCACTGGGCCACCGTGCCGCCCCTCACAGTGAGTGGGATCCTGAATTTACTTTGCGATGTGACAGTTTTTTCACCAGTTTAAGCTTAGGCTTGTAAAATAATTGTAAAGGTAAAAGGGTTAAAATAAGCATTATTTATTATTTTTTTGAATTGCATTTTATAATCTCCTAGTATCATTCTAACTGTACTGGAGTTTTTCTCTGGTTTTATTTGTTATATGTGTTCAGGTAATGCAAGCATAGAGTATATCAGGTCAGCAGATTTATGTTTTCCATTAAATAAAAGTCCTTTATTTTAATGCATCCTTATTTATCATGGAGCCAGAGAGTAGGACGTGTTGTATGTTGGTCAGACATGCAAGTAATCATTTTGCCATGTTTAATACATTTGATGACACCACTGCTACCAATGTGATTCTTCTTGAGGTGACTGAGTCTGCACAACACTTTTAACAAAACTATAAGGCGCACGCTTTTGAATGCCAGAGTGCTGCTTGAACCTGTGGCTAGGAAGTCCGTATTTACTGTTCTATCCTGCTAAGCCAAAGGAACTTTCCTCCACCTCATTGGAGTCTTTTGCAATGCAGATTTCTCTATCACCTCTGTTATTTTATACAAGATTGTGGCACAGTGCGTTCAGAGTCATAATATTTGTATGTCATAAATAAAACATTGGAAACTGAGGGGAGTATTGCACTTAATGTGACTCCGGCTCTCCAGGTCTTGGCTTGAAGAATATGGCCAGCCATCTGGACCAGAAGATGGGACTTTTTTGTTATTTTTTTTTTCTCAACTGCACCCCTTCTCTGTTTCACACTTTCATTCCACCCAGCGAAGAAACAGATTTGATTGATATGCTGTGCCGTTTGTCACACATTAACAGAGAAATTTGCACTGAATTTTGTAGTCCTGTTTAAGGAGATAATATTATACTTGCATCCAAATGAAGTAACATTAGCATTCTTAAGAATGTTTTGGATGCTTGACTTCCTTAAATCCTTTCTATTAATCACAGGACGTCCATGCCCCAGATATACTGTACATGTTGATTAGTACATGCAAGTAAGGATTTCACTGCACTCTGTACCTGTGACATTAATGACGCTGTTGACCTGGACTTGTCATGTTTCATGTTTGCTTTAGAACTGTATGATGTAACATGTAAAATTTATATAAATAAACCTGTAAGCTGTTCGGATGCCAATTTGTTTTTTTCTTTGTTCACCAATCATACATAAACAGATTAAATAATTTTCATGTATTCTTGCATGTGTATTGCAGTTGGTCCAACTTAAAATACAGACAATGTTCTCCATGTTCACAATATTAAAGTGATTCTCTTTTAAGGTAGGGCCAGGCCTTGTGGAGCTCCACAGTGGTCCTTGTTCTGGTCCACAAAGTGACACTAACTTTTGAGGACGTCCACTTTTTAAGCTATTCAGGCTGGATGGCACGGGGCATCTCAGTCTCAATTGGTAAGTCTCAGTCTTCTCATGACTTCAGAATTTTCTTCTTGGCAATGTGGTGGAAACAAAAGGAGACAAAATCGTTAGTGACAGCACCCCCTCTTGTCTTGGTGGGGAATCACATACCTCAGATGACCCTGGAGCTGATCCTCTGATGCACATCCATCCATCCATTATCTAGCCTGCTATATCCTAACACAAGGTCACCTGCGTGACTATATATATATATATATATATATATATATATATATATATATATATATATATATATATATATATATATATATATATATATATATATATATATATATATATATATATATATATATATATATATTGTGAACGCTGGCCCTGACACACACAGACGGACAACATAGTTCCACCCAACACACGTTTATTTGTACAATATTTACAAATTAGTGCAGTCACAAACCCCAGTGCTTCAAGCACCGATTCCCCCAATGTCCAGGCCACACAGTCTTGTGCCTCTCTTTCTCCTGGCCGCCTCCAGTCCTCACTCCAGCTCCGTCCTCTTCCACCCGACTTCCGCTAATGACTGGAGGGAGGCGCCCTTTATAGGAACTGGATGGGCTCCAGCTGCTTCCCGGCAATCTCCTGCGGACACACCCCCGTGTGGCGGAAGTGCCGGCTGCGCACCGGGATAATCAGGCACTGGGGCGCCGCCTGGCGGTGGCCACGAGTCCCTACAGGGCTGGGCTTCCAAGCCCTTTTATCCGAGGCCCCCAACATAACCAGGACAGATGCCCCCTCACGGTCTGGAGGAGGCACAGGCCCTCCTCTCGTCGTCCTGGGCGTGCCGGGGACCACAATATATATATATATATATATATATAAAATATATTTATATAGTGTGACAGATAGGGGGTGCTGTCGTCCCCTTGAGCCCTCAGACCAGACGCCAGACACCAGATAAAAGTCCAATAATAATATTCATTAGGCCAATACAGTGCACAAAGCACCCTCCACTCCACTATATTCATAAATCAATAACAATATACAATACTCAATAATCCTCCACTCTCCAAGACACGTTGCCACACTTCCTCCCAGTTCAGCTCATCCATCTGGGATCTCTCACAGTCCTTTATAGTCCATGACCTGGAAGTGCTTCTGAACCCTCAGTCTATGTAACTTCCTAGCACTTCCGGATCAGATCAAAACTCCTCTTCTTCATCCCGGAAGTACGTCATTTCCCCTGTCGCTGTGACTAAGACGTACTTCTGGGTTATAGGGCAAATACAAGTCTCTGATCCTCCTTGCAGCGTCCCCTGGTGGCCCCGACGTTATCCAGCAGGGCTGTGTATTAAAACTCCATAGTCCATGATGCCTTGCTGGAATTCAGGGCATCTCCACGTTGCAGTGAGGGCTCCAACTGGCGGCTTGGGGGTCTTGGCCGGGATAGTCCACGATAGATAGATAGATAGATAGATAGATATACTATATATATATATATACTGTATATATATATATATATATATATATATATATATACAGATATATATATATATACAGATATAGCTAGATATTTTTTGTATTCATAGTGTAAGAGTTCAAATTCTGGGCCTGATCACAATGCACATCTTCTCCCCGTGTTTATATGTGCTTTCTACAGGAACTCTTTCTCACTCCCACATCCAGGTTCAGTTAACTGTCCTCAGCGTGAGTGTGTGTGTGTGTGTGTGTGTATAACTGGAGTCTACAGAGGACAACCCAGGGTTATTTCCTGCACAATGCTATCAGGATAGGCTCCAGACCCTAAGAGGCTAAGGATCTGCGCTGGTATCTGGAAGGTTGCCGGTTCGAATCCCCGTTACTACTGAAGGAGATCCTACTCTGCTGGGCCCTTGAGCAAGGCCCCTAACCTGAAGTTTTTGCAGGGGAGCTGTACAATGGTGGACCCTGTGCTCTGACCCCAAGGGGTATGCGAAAACTAACAAATTCCTAATACAAGAAATTCTATAAAGCAAAATAAAGAACAAAAAAAAGAGACCCCACAAACACCTGAAATCAATGAAGCCACTTTGAAAATGTCACGTTCATTTCTTTCTGAAACGCCTTCTTCTAATGCAGAGATGAAAGGTGACATACAGTATTATAAATTTCACTGAATGGTTTATCAAAAAAAAATTGAACATATGTCAGCTATTTCATTAATATGAGAGCACTAAAAGATGGTTCAGTGACTTAGTCACACAGTGGGCTGGAGGTGAGGCACAGTGGCCAAACCATTTATGCCATACTGCTTAAAATAAAAGAAAGTATGATTATGATGTTCACCTATTCAGTGTATTACTTAATCCAAGGGTCTCTGTAAAATTTGGGTCCATTTTTTTTCCTAAAGCACTTTCAAATGGTACTTGCATGAAAGGTGCTATATAAAATGAATCGTTGTCAGCACGTCTTTCTTTATATTTGGTTGTTTGGTGCATTGCTCTATCCATTTGTCTTTATGACATTGCAGTGCATTTCTTCTAAAGCATATTCAGCTTGTGCTTGCATGAAAGACGTCATATGCTTCATGCACAGACTTTCTGTAATCCTCTGCCTGTTTCACATGTCCTTATGCCAAATGTTGCTTGAAAGACGCTATATAAAATAAAGCATGTGTGGTACACTGACTGCATGCCTTCCTGTATTTACTGCCATGTTGTCTACGGCTTCATCCAGTTGTCTCGTCCTCGTGGCGGTGCATTTCTTTTTAAATAACTTTGGAACAGAAATTGCATGAAAGTTGCTGTGTAAAGTGACTTATATGTACTGTAGTGCATGTCTTCCTGCATATTCAGTCATTCAGTGTAATCCTCGCCTGTTTAACGTTAGATCTCATTTCTTTCTAAAGCACTTTCAACAGGTACTTGCATTTAAGGTGCCACATTAAATAAAGCCTGGCAGAACTGATGTAGTGCCAGCAAGTCTACCTGTGTATTACTCTGTCACTTTCACATTGTGTGGAAGAGAATTAGTGTGAAAGGTGCTATATAAAATGAATGACATAAAGTCGGCTGTCTGCAAGTCTTTCTGTACCCAGTTGTCTTTTTAATATTTCTTTTGATTGAACATTCAGGTGGTGACTTAATGAAAGGCACCATAGAAAATAATGCATGATTGGCTTCATTGTCTGCTAGTTTTTATGTACTGTACATTCTGTTTGTTTCTTTATCACTTTCCTTGTTATGTCTCTCTAGGATGCATGAAAGGTGCTATATAAAATAAATCATAAATAGTGTACTGTGTGCATGTCTTTATTTATATTCAGCCATTCAGTGTACTTCTGCATCCACATGTCTGCTTAAAAAGGTTTTCATTTCTTTCTTAATCTCTTTGTGGTGTCGCTTACACGAAAGGTGTTACCTTATATAATTGACAAGAGGCTTTAGCCAAAGTGATCTGCAAAGACAGAAAGAAAATGATGCTTGCATAAACTGTTAAGACTATAATATTTTTGTCACCTTTTAATCATATTAAGTTTGGTTCCTAAATCTCTTTCTGCATGCTTCTGCATCAATGGTGCTTGTGTACAGTGTGAGCGACTGTGAGGGTGTGTGTGTGTAAGAATGCCCTGCTGTGGACTCGTGCCCAAGTGGCTTTGATTCTTATTTGTGCACCTAAGATTGAACTAGTTGGGTTTTTTACCTGGATGGATGATTATAAGTTGGAAGCATGCACTGATGGTGTGCTGCCGCACCCACCGTACGATGAACCGCCTGGATTGGGACCCGAGTGCAACACCACACTGGAACAATGGGAGGCTTTCTTTATGGTGGCTGGAGTGCCAATCCTGCGATCAACCCTCATGTTTTCCTTGTAAATTGGAGGACCTGCTTGCAGGGCTCTAAATGATTATAATGATGGCCTAAATTGTCCTTCAGTTTACTGGCCTGGCTATGGGTCCATTTAACATTAGGCTTAATTTGTGTACCGTTATGGTTATTAACGTGCATGGTTCTATAAAAATACTACTAAAAGGTTTAATAGATGTCAAAATGTCAGTATTTACGTTTAGACATAATGATATGTGTTTTATACCTTTGGCCTGCTTACCTATTTTTTTCCTATTCTTTTTATTGTTAACCGAGGAAGGTGCAGTATAAAGCAAACACGGTTTTTGCTTTTTGGAAATTCCTTTCTATGACACATTGGCCATGTCTGAAGTCAATGATTTGTGCATACAAGGTATTTTATAAGAATGAAATGTATCAGTATGCCCACTGTGGCAGACGGCCAGGGATCTTACCCCACAAGGATGCCTGGAACTTGAAAGGACCGGGAGAAGGGCAATATATTCCCTTGGATGCAAGATGACAGCCTCTCTGGATTCCATCAGGGCCACGGATACAGTGCTGGGAAGTTCATCCCTGTGGGGGTCCGGGGCTGCCATCAGGGGGCACCTGGATG
Source organism: Polypterus senegalus (assembly GCF_016835505.1). Lineage (NCBI taxonomy): Eukaryota > Metazoa > Chordata > Cladistia > Polypteriformes > Polypteridae > Polypterus > Polypterus senegalus. The sequence goes on from NC_053166.1 coordinate 133,999,069, forward strand.
GTTGATGAGCCATGGATTGCAGCACTTCTGCCACACCAGGAAGTGCTGCCGGAACAGGAACCAGATATGCCCGGCGTGCTTCCGGGTGCAAGGACAGCACTTCTGCCACACCAGGAAGTGCTGCTGGTAGATCATCAGGGAGCACCTGGAGCACATCCGGGTGTGCCGCAAAAAGGGGCCTCCTCACTGCATTCGAGGAGCCGGAGTTGGGTGGAAGAGGACGGAGCTTGCGAGGAGTGGAGTAGAGTGGGAAAGAGAGTAAGAAGTCTAAAGGACTGTGAGCTGCTGTTGTGCTATGGAGTGTTGTCTGTGAATAAAGGTGTGTGTTTTTGGACATCTACAACAACAACAACAACATTTATTTATATAACACATTTTAATCAAACAGTAGCTCAAAGTGCTTTACATAATAAAGAATAGAAAAATAAAAGACACAATAAAAAACAAAATAAATCAACATTAATTAACATCGAATAAGAGTAAGGTCCAATGGCCAGGGGGGACAGAAAAAAAAAAAAAACTCCAGACGGCTGGAGAAAAAATAAAATCTGTAGGGATTCCAGACCATGAGACCGCCCAGTCCCCTCTGGGCATTCTACCTAACATAAATGAAACAGTCCTCTTTGGATTTAGGGTTCTCACGGAAGGACTTGATGATGATGGTCACGTAGACTTCTGCCTTTTAATCAATCCATCATTGTTTGAGCATCATGAAGCTTTGAGGAGGTGGAGGTGGTGCAGGCCACCACCACAAAGAAACCAGAAAAAGAAACAGAAAAGAGAGTAGGGGTCAGTACGGATTTTAGAGCCACCATGAATAGTTATTATGAGGAATTGAACATAGAGTATCAGGATTAAGTTAAATTGAAGTTATGAGAAGGCCATGTTAAAGTAATGTGTTTTCAGCAGTGTTTTAAAGTGCTTCACTGTATCAGCCTGGCAAATTCCTATTGGCAGGCTATTCCAGATTTTAGGTGCATAACAGCAGAAGGCCGCCTCACCACTTCTTTTAAGTTTTGTTCTTGGAATTCTAAGGAGACACTCATTTGAGGATCTGAGGTTACGATTTGGAATATAAGGTGTCAGACATTCCGATATATAAGAGGGCGAGATTATTTAAGGCTTTATAAACCATAAGCAGAATTTTAAAGTCAATCCTGAATGACACAGGTAACCAGTGTAGTGACATCAAAACTGGAGAAATGTGTTCAGATTTTCTTTTCCTAGTTAGGATTCTAGCAGCTGCATTCTGCACTCGTTGCAAGTGATTTATGTCTTTTTTGGGTAGTCCTGAGAGGAGTGCGTTACAGTAATCTAGTCTACTGAAAACAAATGTGTGAACTAATTTCTCAGCATCTTTCAGTGATATAAGAGGTCTAACTTTACTTATGTTTCTTAAGTGAAAAGTTAAGCTGTCCTAGTGATCTGATTAATATGCGATTTAAAATTCAGATTACAGTCAACAATCACCCCTAAGCTTTTACCTCCGTCTTGACTTTTAATCCTAATGTATCCAGTTTATTTCTAATAGCCTCATTGTATCCATTATTGCTAATCACTAAGATTTCAGTTTTCTCTTTATTTAACTTGAGAAAGTTACTATTCATCCATTCTGAGATACAAGTCAGACATTGTGTTAGTGAATCGAGAGAGTCGGAGTCATCAGGTGCTATTGATAAGTACAGCTGTGTGTCATCAGCATAGCTGTGGTAGCTCACGTTGTGCCCTGAGATAATCTGACCTAACGGAAGCATGTAGATTGAGAATAACAGCAGACCCAGGATAGAGCCTTGTGGAACACCATATCGGATATCATGTGTCTTTGAATTGTAATTACCACAACTAACAAAATATTTTCTCCCTGTCAGGTAGGATTCAAACCAATTTAAGACACTGCCAGAGAGGCCCACCCATTGACTAAGGCGATTTCTAAGAATATTGTGATCAATGGTGTCAAATGCAGCACTCAGATCTAAGAGGATGAGAACAGATAAATGGCCTCTGTCTGCATTTACCCGCAAGTCATTTACTACTTTAACGAGTGCAGTTTCTGTGCTGTGATTTGTTCTAAAACCCGACTGAAATTTATCAAGAATAGCATGTTTATTGAGGTGGTCATTTAACTGCATAATGGCTGCCTTCTCCAGAACTTTACTTAAGAAAGGCAGGTTAGAGATGGGTCTAAAATTTTCAAGAGCCGAGGGGTCGAGATTATGTTTCTTAAGAAGGGGTTTAACTACAGCAGTCTTAAGACAGTCTGGGAAGACCCCCGTATCTAATGACGAATTTACTATGTCCAGAACAATATCAATTAGCACGCCTGATACTTCTTTGTCTGTGTGTCTCAGTGTCTGTCTGTGTCCGGGCATCTTTCACACCACATTAGTGTTGAACCTAATAATTCTCCCAACTTTCCATGTTATACAGCATTACTTAATGTGTGGATTTAGGGGCCAGAATTTTCAAGGTGATGCAGCCCTGAGTGGGGTTTTTTTTTTCCAGTGATACAGACTGCCCCTCCTAGAAAGTGTTAGGAAGGACCACAGTTTATGACCTGGCCACCCTTAAGATTTAAAGTTTGTACAAATAGATGAACAAACACAGGCCTGGTCCGCAATAGAAATAAAATCCTGCAGTACTTCTTTATGTTCCCTGCTCTGCGCCCCAACAAATACAAGTTATCAGCAATAAACTAATAACCCAATTGTGCTTCACTCACTCAGAATATGGAACCAATGTAGAAAGCATTTTAAGATGGAGAATCTTTGATCTGTGGCACCTCTGCAAGAGAACCACCTCTTTCAACCTTCGCAAACATATGCAGTTTTTAATATCTGGAAAAAAATTGGGATTAACTTACATAAGAGATCTTTATATAGGCAACGTCTTTGTATCCTATGAACAATTACAATCCAAATTTAACATTCCAGCTACACATTTCTTTCACTATCTTCAAATTAGGAACTTTGTTAAACAGAACCTGCCCGATTTTCCTCATCTTGCACCCTCATCCACGCTGGAAAAAATATTGCTCAATTTCAAGGACTCAGACACCATCTCTGCAATATATAAAAATATTTTACAGTCCTTCCCTTTCAAAGATCTAAGAGGACACTGGGAAAAAGATCTCTCAATTAATATATCAGAAAAGGAGTGGAAAGTAGCAATGCAGAGATTTCACTTGAGCTCCATATGCACAAAGCATACAATTATACAACTTAAAATTATATATCGAGCACATCAGTCTCGCTTAAAACTCTCCAAAATGTTTCCAGGGCATGATCCAACCTGCGAACGCTGCAACCAAGTCCCAGCCTCACTGGGTCACATGTTCTGGTCCTGCACCAAATTAACATTATTCTGGACCGAAATGTTTAAATACCTTTCAGACAGCCTTGGTCTCACAATCCCTCCTAACCCATTAACAGCTGTGTTTGGGGTTCTTCCAGAGGGCTTAAAGTGGAGAAGGACAAACAAATTGTGATTGCATTCACTACACTTTTGGCACGCAGACTTATTTTGCTGAACTGGAAGAACCTTAACTCTCCTCTTTTAAGTCAGTGGGAAACCAATATTTTATATTATTTGAAACTGGAAAAAATCAAATACTCAGTTAGAAGATCTGTTCAGGTTTTTTTCAAAACATGGCAGGATCTAATCAGTATTATTTTAGAATAAGCTCTTAAAGCACAGAGGAAGCAATTATTTCTGTATTTCTTTTTCTTTTCCATTCATCTCTATTGGCTTATCAAACTCATCAATTTAGGTGTGTTTACAAGCCTTAAGTTTTACTCCGTTGGCCTTGCTCTCTCTCAGGGGTGGGGGTCGACTTGTTTTTAATTCTACTTTTTGTAAAAATGGATTGATTTGTATGGAATGATTGCAATAAAATTAATAAAATTAAAAAAAAAAAAGATTTAAAGTTTGATACTTCCATGAATGAATCACTTGATCTGGTTGTGTACCTGTAGGACAAAATTGTAATATGATATTTACTGTGAAATATGCTTTATGTAGGTGGGAAATTATTTCGCAGGATAAAAACACAAGCATATACTGAATTTTCCCCAGAGATATCTATCTATCTATCTATCTATCTATCTATCTATCTATCTATAATCATCATATAGTGCCTTTTCATATCTATCTATCTATCTATCTATCTATCTATAATCATCATATAGTGCCTTTTCATATCTATCTATCTATCGGTCGGTCGGTCGGTCGTTACAGAATAGCAAAGGGCAGCACAGCACTGCCCATGCCCACTCCCTCTTTGGATGAACTCCATCAATTCAGTGACAAAAACAAACCTAAATACAACAGCCCCTCTAGCCCGCTATGCTGGCATCAGGTTGCACAGATCCCAAGCGTGATGGAGGTGATCTGGCTGCCTCATTTTGCAGTCACAAGTACTGTGGCCACATGTAGAGCAGATTCACAGCAGCTTGGGCAATGGCAGATGCCAGGCACACTCTTTACAGAAGGGAATCGGATTATTATTATTTTTTTTTTTCTGGACTTAGCTCCCCCACACCTCTTTCTGGTTCACACTGTTCCTAACCTCTTAATCACTGGCTAACTCAATAAAAGAGACATTTTTCCTGAAGTAAGACAAAGTCTGATTGTTGTAATTGTAGGCTGGCAAAGGGGGTTTGGGATGAAGGTGTGCTGCACTCTCAGAATTATAAAAAAAAAAAAAAATTCTGTGTTTTGGGAGAGTGGGCAATTGCTTGCCTCAGAATGAAAAGAGTGCGCCTGAGAACATTTGATGCACGACTCATATAAAAATCTTTTGGAATTATGCTCCTTATGCAAGAGAACAGAATTTGTTACTTTTAGTGTTCTCCTCTTGTGTAAAAAGAGGCCATTCCTGCTGTGGTGAGGATGCGGAGAGGGGTTTTATAAAAAATGCTGTGCAAAGACTATGCAGCTCTGTAGGACAATGTGATGGTGGACCTAATTCCCAGTGCCGCAGGTGATTTACAGAAATGCTAGTCAAGTGTGGTGTTTGGGGGTGGCAAATGGGGCGACCGCCCCAGGCCCTGCACTTAAGGCGTCCCCGCTTTTGAGGTCTGCGTATCCCATTCAAGTAGATTTGTAGATGGCTCTGGGAATCACACAACCCTGTAAAGAAACATATAGTGACATTAAAGAACCAGCATTTTTAACATGTGCCTTTCTCGCACTGTTTTCCTTCTAGTCATTGACCATGATGGCCTCGAGTTGGACAATGTAAGTGTAGAAAACAGAATGTATTAATAGAAAAATGGAAATGATTATGTAAGTCTTTCTCTGCCGCCACTGCAGCACAGACAATACACACCTTTGCAGGTAAAGGAAACACACAATATAAAGATACAAATCTGAAGAGGAATGCCTGCACTTGATAACAAAAGTCTTTCTAATGCCGTGTGCCTCTTTTCATCGTGTAGCATTAATTTACCTTTCCACTGGTTTGCTGAACTCCCCCGTCTGATGTCAGTTTCTGTCCCATGGCTCTTGATTTGGATGTATTGCAGATAAACGCGGATCGGTGCTTTACAATCGAGCCGCAGCTCCAAGGCCGCCCATAGATGTGGTTTGTAGGCACTGCCATCGCTAAAAACTTTATGAAGCCTTTTTGAACTCGTCCTGAGTGAGTTACCTTGCGTCTGTATTGTAACGACGGACGATGCTGACGTCCCAGGATGCTCTGCGGCGCTGCACCTAAAATTAGACTGTTAATTATGATTTCTTTCATGATAGGTTTCAATCAGTTCTTGTGTTTAATTTTGGTTTGCAGCTTTTGGCAATGGGAGTGTTTATTGAAGTTGGGAAAGGGCCGGCCTGAGTTGGATTACCACTGCTAACCGATGCTGTATGCGTCCCTGTATCGGAAAACAGGGGTGCCGACTTAATTTAAATATTGCCGTTTCTAGTAGTTCTGTGCATTACTTGAAGTTACAACGTTACCAGAAAGGGGTAAAGATTTTTTTTTCTTCTGAATAATTGAATAAGTGTACAGTATTTGTCACAATGTACTAATTCTGTGTTGAATTTTATAAAATGCGGCCATTGGTATTGATGATCTGGCTTTTCATTTTGTCTTTGATGACACGTGTGAGAAGCACGTGGATCGTTCCTTTTGGGCGGTCTCCTTGACATTTACTCGATTCTCTCCAACTTTTTAAAATTATTATTATCATTATTCTGGCAGCTTCGTGCAAAACGTGGTCTAAAGAAGACACCTTACTTGCATATAACTGTACTGTACACATCCCGATTTGACGAATAAAGAACTCTCAGGACAGCGAGTGCTTATTTAAGTCAGGCGAGACAACCTGTGATTGGGCACGCTGGACTGTGAATGAAGAGAGGAAAGACACAGTGATGAGCATCCCAATAGAGGTGACCACACGAGTACCAGAGCTGGAACCCCTTAAAAATGTACTGCCCAAAACAGACGTGTCTTGAGAGCTATCTGGTGCGTCACCGAATGTCACGCAATTGGAAGTCGTAGGCCTACCTGCAACCGATCCCCACTAGCAGAAAACGTTTCCAGGCCTGGGGCATTTGGGACAGAAGCACTTAAACACAAATCTAAGCTTTCTTAGGATTAAAAGACGTATTTATTAAGAAGCTAATTTGTACCAGACACGTACCGTTACTAGTTTTTTTTTACTTTTTTCCTCTCTCTTAGCCAACGGCAACGCATCAATGTTGAATTTATCCTTTCTTCAAAACGTTTACTTCAGGGCGAAATCAATTACTTTTAACTGGCTTATTCCAAGTTAATGATAGGTACCTTCGTCTGTCGTAAATTATGATCTTAATATTAGTTTTCTTGTGTGAGTCCTTTTACGCGTCTCGAGATAACGGCCCCTTTTAAGATGCCGAAAGAGGTGTTTTGTGGTTGGGGTGTCATTCAGTTGGAACAGGTGCGAGTTTTTAACTTAGCTGGCGACTGTAAATGATCACAGTGCGTGTGCCAGGATGTGCCCTGCGAATGACTAACACCCGTATGATGCGCTCATTATTTTAGGATTTGGCTTCTAAACGAATTCATAAAACGCACAAATGGTAACACCCCCTGATTTTTTTTATAAAGGTTTGGAAAAATTATTGCAAAAGTGCATGCATTTCTTTGGTTCGGATGGTCTTTCCATCTCCAAATCAGATTGTTTGGGGGCAATTCAGAAATCTCAGTTTTCAGACAGACAAACAGCCATCTATTATCAGAAGTATCGAGACATGTAACCTCAGACCAGTAGTTCTCAATCTTTTTGGACTGGGATCCCAGTTTTGATGGTTTTTGCTCAGGGGTGACCTTTATTTGCAGTAATTGTAATGTAAACTAGCCACCATTTTCCAGTGAATGTCACACAATAACAAATAACATGACATATATATAATCAGCATTTCGGTACAGTGTAAATAATAGATGAAATACACATGGCACTCGTTCAAAAATAACTCAACACATGGATATTTGATGCTGAACCAAATTTAGTGCCCATTTGCCTTTTGAATAGATAATCTGGGCTTGTCTTATTTTTACTACTTTGGCAAGCGAGTTTAAGTGAAGAGAGTGCATGGAGCAGTCGTTCTCAAACTCGGTCCTGCATGGGGACCCAGTGTGGCTTCAAGCTTTTGTTCCAATGAACTTTTATTTTTAATTGCACTCCTATAGCCTATAATTAAGGCAATTATTTCCCAGTTTTGGTGTTTTAGGGTCAATGTATTACGAAACCAAGTTCATATAAATAAAGGTGCCAGAGTGGTTCTTCAGATACAGTAATGCCACAGGGGAACCATTTTTTGTTCTCAAAGGCCCATCCACATGAAGGTTCCAGAAAGAATCTGTAACAGGCTTCATAACCCAGAATGGTGACAGATTTGTGAAATACCAGTAAATCATAATTTTTGCTGCCTATCAATAACACAGGCTAAGTCCAAGATTTTCTTAATCTGTTAGTGTCCTGCTACATAGCCTACACATCCATCCATCCATTATCCAACCCATTATATCCTTACTACAGGGTCGCGGGGGTCTGCTGTAGCCAATCCCAGCCAACACAGGGCGCAAGGCAGGAAACAACCCACCGCAGGGCACACACACACACACACACACACACACACACCAAGCACACACTAAACACAATTTAGGATCAGCAATCCACCTAATCTGCATGAACCGGAGCGCCCGTAGGGAACATGCAAACTCCACACAGGAAAGTGAACCCGGGTCTCCTAACTGCGAGGCAGCAGCGCTACCACTGTGCCGCCCCTAGCCTGCCGTATATATATTAAATATTTCAATTATTTTCTGCATATTTCAACGTTTTTCAAAGTATAAAGAACCAACTTCACATGCAAAGAACTTCCCAGAATGAAATGGTGTTTTGTAAATTGAACACACAACCCAGTAAAGAACAATAACATGCCTTTAAAGAACCAGCATTTTTACTAGTGTTTGGTAATTTTCCTATTAAATATAAGCAGTTATATAAGAGTATAATGTAGTTTTCTCTTTTTTACAATATTTTCATGCTGATTTGCATTCTTCTTTTCTAGTTATTTAATCCATTATTTGCTAACCAGTGGGTCTGATGCCGAAGTAGTTGCAGCCTTTCATCATTCATTGTTGTCAGCTGGAGTATCTACTGTACTCTGCTCGTTTTCAATTGGTATTGCAATGAAAGGAGCAAGCTACACAGAAAAAGGGCAAAATAGGAAAATAACAAAAGAGTATAAGCATTTAAGTCTATACAGCAAACACAGAAATATGTTTAAATGTCTTAGAAACAGTCTTTCTTTTGTGCCTTTCTGAATGCAGAGTAAGAGAAAATAGAAAGAAAGGACCAGCTAAATAAGTGAGATCAATAATTATCACTAATTGAGAATCTGGTTGGAACAAAACCCTGCAGCCCCACTGGGTGCCCCAGGACTGAGTTTATGAAGCACTGCCATAGAGGTGTAGGCTTTAGGCTGCTGGCGGCCGGCTTGGAGAATTTCGGTGCGCTCATCTGTTGCAAGAGGCAAGGCGAGCTGTTCTGTAATGGCGTGCGGCTTTCATATATTTGGCAGGTTAGTGTGCCTGCTGACTTCGTATACAAGCACAGTAGAAGTTTTTTAAAATGTCGACTGGGTTATATCTGTAAAGTCTTTATATATAGGCCTAGTTTGCAAGGCGTCAAAATTTCGTTTGGACGTAGCACACCGCAGATAACGTCCAAACCGCCGCTGCTCTCCATAATTAAAAGTAAAAGAACCGTAGAAAAATTCTGGCTTGTATTGTCCTTTAACATTCCTGTTTCGTTCAGATTTTTGAGGGGAATCGGAAGAGTTTGGAGTAGCTGATGTTACGGTGCGTTTGAGAAACTTCTCCAATTTGTTAACGAAACGCGCAGAGTACAAGAGTCTGTCATCTGCTCCTAACTGGACTTAAGACAGCCGCTTGAAATCGGCAGTATGCAGGAGCAAAATGTCAATTTCACTGGGTGTAGAACTGAAATATGCAATTAGTACCCTCCAAAACATTAAAATCGATAAGTGATTTATTTATTTACTCATTTCTACTAGAGCCGACGATCCGTATGGCGCTCAGTGACCCACGAGTTGAGAAGCCCTTCTCTGACTATAGCTTGTCTGATGCTAGCGCACTATTTGTATAGAAAGAGTGCAGTTCACAATTCTGGCTTACCAGTTCGTCACAGCCGAACAGAACTTTATTTATTTGTTTATTTTTTTTATTCAATGCACTGAAATTGTTACCGTATGAATAGCCAGCCCATGTAACGCACTCGGATTTCATAGGGACCGGCTGTCTCCGGTTTTCGAATAGCTCATTTACTGCGAGCTGTAATGTCCTACCCACTCACTGTAATAATAGGATCTATTGTTGGTGGTCAGTCAAGGGAAAGGTTCTTGGAGACTAAAGTTAGTTTCTGTCAGCTCGATAAATGGTTCATTAGTGCACAGACTGGTAAAGTCTATTTTCAGTTGTAAGCGGTATCGACTTGCTTTCCACATTAGATATAATGCCAGCGTAATTGTGGCACCGGGTTTACCGTGGAACTCATTAGCTGCTGAGATGGTTATTGTCTTCTAAAAACCGGCCGAAGGTGTTACTATTTATCGAGCTCCGGCTGCTCCTGGAAAATTATATATTTTTATTTCTTTATTTGTTTTTTTTTCTTATTCACCTTCAACTATGAGTAGCAATGTTTACACACAGCGGCTCTCATCTTTGCCCCTGGCAACGTGTCACCTGCCTTTCCTGTTTTTATGTACTCAGGCTATGATTTAGTGTGCATTGCCATAAATTCTGAGATGTCATGGGTTGGAATGGTGTAAGTGGGAGGGAGAGTTAGGAACTAATGCAGCACCTCCTGTGAACTGAAGAAGCCATACCGTCCACTCCTCATCTTCTGGCTCAGGCTGCTTCTAAATGCTCTAATAAAATTAGCAGTAATAATAAAAATAATAATAATGACATTACAGTATATAGTGTTTTCCTAACCTATACAATACACTGACAGGGTCACTTCAAACACCACTGACTTGTAGCATCCACCTGGGTAAAGCTACAGTAGCCATTCTGATGCCAGATATGCTCACCATATATTAGCTATTAGGTGGTGAAGGAATGAGAGACATTGGGAGAGAATAAGGGGCAAGGGATGATTAGGGAGACAGAATGAAGCAGCAGAATTAACACTGCTCTTTTTGAAAGAATCCCAGGGATCTTCTATGACCAGAGAGTTAGGACTTCAGTTTTATGTCTCATCTGAAGGATGGCACCATTTTTTCAGCACAGTGTCCTCATTGCTACACTGGGGTATTGTGATCCACATACATGCAGTAGAGCACAGGGTAAGCACCCGCTGCTGGCTTCACTAACATCTTCCAGCAGCATCCCAAGCTTTTCCTAGATGATCTCCCATCCAAGTACTGGCTGAGTCCATGCTTAATTTCAGGTGGATTACCTGTTCTGATGAGCAGGTGGTATGGCTGCCGTAGTAGTAGTAGTAGCAGTAGTCATATCATGGGTACAGAGTACATTGAAATTTTTACCTGCATTCTCAATCATGCAACATATTGCTGTTGGGAAGTGCCGTAAGAGTCAAGAATGCATGAATATAACAGCACTCCTTGGGCACACCAAAGCTGGTCTCAACACTTTCTTTTGGATATACAGCGTGTTTAATTATTATCTTCTTCATTAACTCCGCAGAAGGACATTCAATAAATAGTAATATGAGTAAGAACACACTTTTTCAACCTGCCCTGCTCTCTTACTGTGCCCCACCTCACCAGACTACAAGAGTTAAAAGGAACACAATTCCCCCTCCAGTCTGCAGATGCTCATTCAACCGTAGCTTGGAAATAATGAAGTGAAGCGAAAGGAAGCTAACCAGGTGTCAGGAGACTTGAAGTTTAAAGGGTGTGTTAGGTCACTCCCACCTAAATACCTGCTGTGGTGGTCATGAGGTCTTGGGCTACCCCAGGGGACCTAGAGAGTTTATTCTTCATTACTGAACCTCCTCCTCCTCCTTCTCCTCCTCCTCCCTAGATGTTAATTCTACCAGAGGCAGCATTATTTATCCTTCCTGCAGATGCCTCCAAGTATATTAAATTGAAAAGGGATTGCACTAATGGCTAAGGACATCAAATTCAATTTCAATTCAGCTCATTTCAATTTATATTTTTGTGTAGTATTCTTCACTGAGAGTAGAGGTTCTGCACATTTTCGCACATTTCCAGCGATTAATAATTAATCCAAATTAAGATTAATACACAATAAACAGGCACATTCAGTTTGATTGACATAAGACACCTGCCAACGTGTAAGATATAGCATTAGAACAATTGTGATGAGAACAGGCCATTCAGCCCATCACAGCTCCTTAATCCTTTCTGCCTAATTACTCCAAAATAACATCAAGTCTAGTTCTGAAGGTCCGTAAATTCCCGCTGTCCACCACACTACTTGACATCGTATTCCACGTGTCTGTGGTTCGCTGCGTGAAGATGCATCTTCTAACATTTGTTCAACACGCTTCCAAGTGTGTCCCTGTTTAACTAATTTTAAGTAACAGTCTGTACTAATTCCTTCACTGTTACCTCATAATATGCATTTGCATGGACTGAAAACGTTCAACTAATATTGCTAGTTGATGACAAAAAGAGGGAACAACAACTCCACTCAACAGAGTTCCTGGAGAACATAAACATCTGTGGGCTCTCCAAGTCACAATTATGGTGATCAAGACTAACTGGTTGCCAACTGAGTCCTCTACCATGTTATAAGTGTTTGCTTAACAGCCTAATAAAATGAAGGACTTTTGTTCTTTAATTTTGAAGTTGCCACTCTCTGTAAGGTCACTTTTCCATGGGCAAGAATAGGAATGTGACAGTGGCACCAAATGCAACAGCTGGATTCCAGGAAGAGAAACGGAGTGTTATTATATTGTCGCACTAGTATTTTTGTGCAAGTGGCAGATGCACACATCTACAATAAGCACAGTTAATCAGCAGCTCTATTCAGGGTGTGCTAGCCTAAAGGTGTGAGTCTTCTGCCTGGAATTAAAGATGGTATCGAACAGACATCTTTGAGAGAAGCAGGCAGGTTATTCTGCAGATCTGGGGCCCTGTAGCTGAAAGCTTGACCTCCAATCGTTGTTTTTCTAATACTTCAAATCTTCAGCAGGTCTGGGATCTTAAACTGCAGTCATGTGCTTTCTGTCTATCTGTTGCTCTGTTTTGTGACTTTTCACCCTTTCAGTTTGTTGTGTTAACATGGGTTTTGGGTCAGACTGTTCAGGGAAGTGCGAGGCCACTGTTGGTTTGTTACTTGGTCTGCAAAAAATGCAGTTAAAGATATCCAATAATTTTCAATGAAAATAAAGAGCAGAATAAACATATTAAATGTTTATCTCTTCAAATGCAATTTAACCAAAAAACAGTATTCCTGGCTGATCAGGTTATGTTTTATTTTATCCATTTGAAAAAGGTGAAAGACCAATATTATGTGACAACTCAGACAATTCGGGTAGCTATATTTTCTCCAAATTTTCCAACTCGTAAGTCTGAGTTGGAAACTCGTATTTACCGTCTGTCTGAGAGCACGTGAATGCAGCATTAATGTATATACCAGTATGGAAGCTCTGTTAGGCAAGCAGGTCCTAGGTCATTTAAACCTTTACATGTGAGAAGGAGGATTTTGATCGCAGCCTTAAAATGATCTGGAAGCCAGTGTAAGGTCATGAGGACAGGTTTTAAGTGGTCGTATTTTTAAAGTCTAGAAATGACTAAATACTGCAGCTTTTCAAATGAACTGAAATCTAGAAATGCAATGATTTAAACAGCCTGTAACACAATGCAGTAGTCAATCCTACTGCAAAATAAATGCATAGATTAACGTCTTTGTATCCTTCGTATTTATTTTAAGCAGGAAAGAGCAGGTCTTACATAGTGGTGCCAGTAAAAGAACAACTGGAATCAAAGATAACACGTGAACCACATGCTGATTTAGTGAAATCAAGGTTAAGTCCACAGAAGTGAAAAGAAAATGATAGGACATTGTTGGTGTTTGTATCATTCCCACCAGCTAACAGCATTTCTGTTTTCTTTATTTAAAGACAAGTAATTATTGCTCATTCAGTCCTTCATTTCCTTGACATAACTAATGCAGGACACAATAAGAGTCTTGGAGGCAAGTAACAGCGCTGGTGTGTAATCACATGTGATGTAGAATGAAAAGCCAAACACTGCATGCTGGTAAGCTGGTGAGTTCTGCTGCTGCAAACTCCTGGGTTCAAATAGCAGACCCAAGTGCTGTCATTGTGAAGTGTGCACTTTAAGATTTGTGTCTGGGTGAATTTTTTTTTGGTCTACTTTGTTTTTTTCTTCATGCATTCCTAAGATGTGACAGGCGTGACTGTGCCCTGTCATTGACTGATGCCAGTCCCAAAGCTGCTTTGATAGAGACCCACTCCCCATGTCCTTAAAATGGATGTGCAGGCAGAACCAGATGGATGGATTGCTGCATATGGTGTCTTTACTGTGGTTAAATCTCACATGTCTCCTTTTCACTGAGCACTGTCAATATGTCACCTCTGACTAAATACCCTGATAGAATTCAGTTTCAGCATGAGCCACATATTATAACAGAAATAGCAGCAATAAAAGCAGTTGTGGTCTCCACCCCATCAAGAAATTCAAAGATCAGAATTCTGTTTCAAGATGTTTTACTAAGGTACAGGCCCACCCCTTCATGTACTATCAATCCGTCTATAGCTGCATATTTAGGATTTACTGCGGAAGGCTGCTGATGTTCTCCCCGTGTCCATGCAAATTTCCCCTGGGTGCTCCGGTTTCCTGACACAGTCCAAAGACATACAGGTTATGTGAGTTGGCATGGTTAAACGGGACCTCGTGTGTGTTCTCACGCTTTAGTGGGCCTGTCCAGGGGTTATTCCTGCCTTACACCTGATGATTGCTATGACTGGCTACAGCTGCCCTGTGACTCTGCCATGGATAAGTGGGTTAGGAAGATGGATGGATGGGTGGATTGATGGGTGATGATGGATCTCTTATATTGGACCACCACACACCTGTAATGAGAGATGGACACTTCAGTCCAAAACAAAGTAAAACTTTGGAGCTTCTGTTTTTTTTTTTCCTCAAGGGGGTACCCAGCTTTTTGAATTATTTGTTTGTTATTCCTTTTTATGAGTTGAAAACCTGCATGGATTTTTGCTGTTCTTTCATGGGTCACTGTTGCCAATAAAGTTGCCCTGTGTGTGTGTTTAGTATGCCCAGGGGCTGAGTAGCCAGCTTTCTTTGGTCTGCTGGACATTTGCAACATGCTTGACTGTTTATTCCTTTTTTACTTCATTGCTGCCAAGCTTATTATGTGTGCTGTATTATTCTATCTTTTTTGACTGTTTGACTCTTTATATTAATGCTTCAGTTTGTGTTTTTACTGATATGTGCAGTGCGCTGAGCTCTGTGATATTTAAACAGTTTTTCTCAAATGAAGGGTGCAGAGAAAAAAAAATACCCCAAGCCCTGTCTTTATTTTATTTTTTAGCATCTTTACTAACACTTTGTTCTTTTCTCTGATACATGGAACCCAGTCTTTAAATTTTTTTTTTTGCAAATTCAAAATACAAAAAAGGTGGCATTCTCCCTATAATGTGCTTTCTCACTTTCCCATGTGAGCTGTCTGTGTGCTCAAATTGTGAGAACAAAACTGAATATATTAGTCAGCAGCATAATGCAACAGACTCTTTTAAAAAAAATATTAATTTCTGAATAATTAAAACTGATGCCTGCATTCTTTACCCATTCTTGGCAGGATGGCCCTGAAGCAGCAGTCCATCTGGGGGGGCAATGGCTGAGCAGAAGGGCTGTGGATCAGATCAGCTTCACTTATGTACTACACACACACACACACACACACACATGGCCAGATGTGTATGGCAGCTACAAGAGGCGGCACACTTTGCCTGTCTGTCTGCTTTGGAACAGTGAAAATGAAAAAAGACCATTCAGGCCATCAGGCTTCATTAGGTTAGCACTATAGGAAATAAACTTTCATGATAAATTATTTTGGAAGATATTTTCCAAGGCGGATAAAAAAAAAATTACATGAATAATGAGTGTGAATGTGAACTTAGGCTATGTCCACACTACTACGTTTGAGTGAATATCGTCCACCCCGGCACTACCAAAATAGCATATGGCGTAGATGTGTGCCTACACCAGGCAGGCTTACAATAACAGAAAAATCCTTGAAGGTGTTTTACTCCACCAGGTACCAAATTTATCACAAAACTATAGTGACTGGTGAAGCCTTTGCACTTATGTGCAGCAATTAAACTGTACAATGTACAACATAAATGCATAAATACAACAACCGCCATGGAAAGCAACTCCTGTATGTGTTCTATGCAGGAATATGGTTTTCTTCCGTGAAGGGTGACCAGTCCATGAATGAAGTGTTGTAATTAGCAGGATCCAATCAGGAAAAGGCAACACAACAAGCTCTAGCAAATCAGCAAATTGTTTCTCTTGCATTTGTTAGGTTCCTTAAGTTACATTTGAAATTTTGCAGATTGCAGCTGTGTGTTTTGAAATGGCGCCAACCCATAAGAATGCCACAGTGTGACCGTGGTGTGGTCATTGGCTCTTTGGTGACATCCTACAGATGAGAGGCTGTAGTGCTGCATTTATTTTGCTTTCCATTCATCCATTTTCCAACCTGCTGAATCTGAACACAGGGTCACAAGGTTCCGCTGGAGCCAATCTCAGCCAACACAGGAACCCATCCTGGGCAGGGTGCCAACCCACCGCAGGACACACACAAACGGGCCAATTTAGAATCACCAATCCATCTAACCTGCATGTCTTTGGACTGTGGGATGAAACCAGAGTGCCCGGAGGAAACCCACACAGACGTGGGGAGAACATGCAAACTCCATGCAGGGAGGACCCGGGAAGCGAACCCAGGTCTCCTAACTGCGAGGCAGCAGTGCTACCACTGCGCCACCCTTATTTTGCTTTGCACATGTTTTTTTGAACCTTTACACTGTAGATAGAAACCTGTTGATCCTCAAAAGAAGCTTAAAGTCCACAAACCAGAACTTTATATACATTTTAATAGAAGTGAGATTATCACATGTAAAGGGCACAGCGAGATTTTTACTTGCATGTTCAACCAACATACGACACTTCACAGTAAACTTCATTTTCTTGACATGGTTATGGGAGCACAGAGATCAGTTTAATAATATTGATATAAATAATGCAAAGAAGTATTCCTCAACCATTGTGTCTAGATGAAGAGTGACAGTGAGTGACCAGTAGCTACTCTTAGGACAAAGGGCTGGTGGTGCGCAGTAGAAAGCGTTATGACTGTGATGGGCAGCATAGTCATAATGACCCCTAATTTTACTATCATTCTCTTTATGGTCACCATAAGGTCTCCATTAAATCCTGGGTCGGTCCTGTAATGCAGTTGGCCTTCTTGATAGTTTTTTTTTCCAGTTGGGCTTTTCCCACCTTTGAGCTGGTGTTTTGCTCCAGTAGACCACAAGTAGATTCAGAATTGTTTGGAATCATTTTGTTTAGTGCTTAGGATGGATATGTCATTCAATCCCCTATTAACAAGTCGACTGGGTTACTGATCAATGTTGTATGTATCAATGTCAAAGATCCTGCATGTTTACCAGAGCGTTAAACAAAAATGTAAAAAATTCTGGCAGTACACACTACAAAAGTAACAAAAAGTACCTCTGCCATTTCCTGCTGATCTTATGTGCTTGTAGTGGCTTATATTTGGTGTTGCAGTTATATGTTATGGTTGCTTATATCTTCTTATATAATACACTACCGTGACTGTTCGTTTGTCTGTCCAGGATTTTAAATCACCTGTAGCTCGCAAACCGTTTCACCTATTGACTTGAAATTTGGTACACATATACTACGTGACGTTTACTATCCGCTTTCGAGTGATGATTTTTATTACTCTTTTTATTTTATTTTATTGTAGAATCAACTCTCAGCAGCACGCACAAGGGCGGCCGAGTGGCGCATGCATATGGACACCGTTCTCATTCCCTACCACCTTTGCTAATCATTCTTGAGGCAGATTGAAGATTTAAGTGCCAGCTTAAGTGAAAAATTAAAGAAAACATACTAAATAATTACAACACAAAAACTAACTTAATCAGTTTTAACACGAAAAGATGCTAACGAAAGAAGAGAAGAAGTGGGCCGCTAGGGTGGAGAAAAGGAGAGCTGCTCAGGAAGCAACAAACGCATCAATCTCTGAGCAAGACAGAGACAGACAAAGATTATGAAAACTAGGAATGCTCAAGTCAAGTGTATTCACTGCACGTTATCGTGCAGTACACCGTTACTGGTTAGGTATAATAGATGTATGAATAGGAAAATTCTTTAAAATTCTCAACTTGCAATTGTAGATGAGGAAGATCTGTGCACTGAATTTACTCCACTTTAAAGACGAACCATACCTATGTCATTATACTGTATATACAGTAGCTTGGTATTGCTGGCGGCGACATACATACCATGTGGGGTTGACGGTAACAAAATGAAATTTATCAATGGCACAACTGATACTACCACAATTTCTGCTTGATAATAAAAATATGCAAAGACATGGGGGAGGGGGGGGACCTCAGCTCATTTAGATGCTGAGCTCGTTAAGGTAGCCATGAGCAAATCAGAAGGTGGGGCAAAAAGAACAGGGAGGGATGACAGGGAGAAGGCGGGGCTGAGTTCCATAACTGCACAGAGTATGGGGTGATTATGAAGCACAAGCTACAAGATTTGCTTTGGTCTCCATTTAGATGGACTGTACAACTGGCAAAATAAATAGATACTAACACTGTGTACTTTATATGCACAGGTTCCGTTGTAGCAGCTTATTACAGTACATGACAAACTAAAGGTTTCTCTGCATCCCTTAGGTTCAATGTAACTCGTCCATCTTTGTATTCAGAAAACTACTGTTCAGATGTTACTAAGTGCAGCCCTCTAAAATGGCTGGCAGCCATGACTCGCATACAAGGGGTGTGCTACCAAACCAGATATACTGTAGGTCATTTGTGTACAAGGAAGGTGGAAGTCTAGCCTCAGTCTTATTGAGGAAAGGTGTAACCTGAATTAGATTCATTCAGAAAGCTGTTTTATGGAACTTGTAGTTGTGGTATGTGGGCAGAGGAGCAAGAAAAGTGCCATCTGTTTGGAATGACTCCTGCATCTTTTCCAGATGTGATGAGGTTTCTGAAGTAAGTGCAAAGATGTATTCATCACTGCTGTCATGGTCAAGCAAACTTGACTACTGAAACTGGAAGTGATCTTTTCATCTTGCAGAAATCCGCTCAGCTAAGTGGTGGCGCTGGATCAAAGTACTGCTGTAAAACTAAAAGTTTATCCCTTCGTTATTGAACATCTCACCTACAGTGGGCTTCTTGTGTCATTTTTAAGCAGATTTCTATGGATCTGACAACAAAATGTACAATTACTGTGGCAGAAACCTGTCTGCTGAAAGCTCAATTACTGCCGTTGTGAACTCTGCTATGCCAGGGTGGTCTACACTGGGGCACAGCTGATTAAAGCCTTCCATTGCCATTTTGAGTTCAATATCACATAGGGCTGCTAGTAAAGTAGGAGACGCATCAAGAATAAGAGGTCAAGGGTCTGGTTTCTGCTGACTGGCTGTGTAAAAATACCCACCCACCTGTTTAAAAAAAAAAAACACAGAACATTCACTGTGGAAAGTAATGTTTATAGTGTTGGGAAATTAACATATTTTTATTTATTTGTTTATTTACTGTTAACTTGCATAAGGTAAAGTTGGATGGATTTAAGCAAGCTTTCCTCTTTTCAGTAATTAAATTGCAGATGCTGTGCTTCCAAATCTGATCATTTTTGGAAGGAACTTGGTCTTTTTTGGTTATTAGATATGTCTTTTATAGTCCTTTGTTATAGGCTCCCCGATTTTCTGTTTAGATTTGTTGAATTTTTTGGCAGCACTTCATTGTATTTTTTTTTTTTTTGTGAAATGTGCATTAAAGTGCAATGTAGGAAATGTAGGAATCTCTGGCATGCTTTTTTAATTTGTCAACATATATAAAAAGTAATGGGCACATTATCTGAGAAACACCAGCTCCACATCCACAGACCTACTGTATTACAGTGTGACACAGCCTTGACTGTTCGCAGTTCTGTAAAACATTAGGCTGAACAGAAAATGTTTCACAAAATTGACATGTTTAGGTAGTTCCCCCCAAGAATTATTATAGCTGTCTCTGACGTGTATCAAAGATCCGTGTTGGCCTCTACATGCACAGAAAAAAATCCTGTACATGTCACCCACCCACCCATTTCCTAACCCGCCGAATCCAAATACAGGGTCACGGGGGTCTGCTGGAGCCAATCCCAGCCAACACAGGGCACAAGGCAGGAACCAATCCTGGGCAGGGTGCCAACCCATCGCAGGATACACACAAACACACCCACACACCAAGGCCAATTTAGAATCGCCAATCCACCTAACCGGCATGTCTTTGGATTGTGGGAGGAAACAGGAGTGCCCGGAGGAAACCCACGCAGACACGGGGAGAACATGCAAACTCCATGCAGGGAGGACCCGGGAAGCGAACCCGGGTCTCCTAACTGCGAGGCAGCAGCGCTACCACTGCGCCACTGTGCCGCCCCCTGTACATGTCTCCAGTGACAATAGATGTAATGTGTCTGGTTTCTCTAACATGGGGGCACACACCTCCTACATCCCAAAGATGTGCGGGGTATGTTGATTTGCAGCTCCAGAACTGGCCTAATGTGAGTGCATGTGGGCTGTGTCTGGGAGTGGACTGTCTAAGGAGCTGGTGACCTGTGTTTTGTACTGCCAGCAGAGGACGTGGCACCCACACAACCCTGAAATTAGATGAAGCTGATTTGCAAATGTAATGGATGGATGAATGGTAGCCTCTGAACGGATATCTTGAAGGATTTATACAAAGACAGAATTTTTTTTTTCTGTACATGCAAAGGGCCTGCAGTGGACTGATGGCCTGTCCGTGATTGATTCTTATGTGGTGCCCAGTGTCAGGCCCCATGCTACTATGAAACGGATTTATGGTTTGAAATTTATTTGTATTATGCAAAATATATTTATACAGTATGTATATATAGTAATTTAAGAAAGAACAAACCTGCCGGTACTCTGTTTAATGTGGGTGAACTATATGAAAGATATAAGTCGAAATAACAGAAAATAATCAGGGATGTTGCTCATCCAATAGTGCCTCTCTTGTTAGTCTCTTTTCTCAGGGTTTCTCAGACTTTTGTGCATTTTGCAATCTGATTTGTGAATGAACACAGACTTCCAGTAACACTGCTCTTTAAATAGCCCACATGGCAAGAAGAGGCAAGACCTCCGGGGCTAAACTGGAAGTGAGCTCAGTGGGCTTCATTGTCTGAGCTTTGGGCGAAACAGAAGAGGCTGTTAGTGATTACATATTCTCAGTCGCTGATTTGTATGTCCATAACTTAGAACTGTTGCCTGGATGCTCCCAATTTGTGCCTATGTGACAATATATATGTTGTTAAAAAAGAAGTTCTGTATTTTTCAAGCCAAAGTTATTTCTTCACAAGCATGTGACACATACGCGTCTGAAGGTTGCCTTCCAGACTTACCTGGGGTAAGCACTACCACTCCGGGACACAAAGGGGGCATGGTAGCTGATGGTAACATCTCCCATTTCTCTCACCACCCTGAGAAACAGCTCACGGAGGGAAACTAACTTCAGCCTGTGTGGCCCTGATATTGAAGCACCCAAGAAAAGACTGAAGAAGCCTTTCGTTGAATTTTTAGTTAACCTGCTTTTTCACTTTGCTTTATTGGGCATGCCATTGAGTGCCTGTTTCTGTTCAATAACCGTATAAATGTTAAGAGGGAGACCCTGTTGGTGTCCCAACTCTTCCTCCATGACCAGTGTATTTCCTCTGTCGACACATGCTATATATGCATTTGCCACACGAAATAGTGTGCTTCTATATATTAAAAAAATATATATTTTGCCTACTCTGGCACTTTACAATGGGGCACAAAAGAAATGCTTAAAAGCTTACCAGATATGTCCACTTCTCACATCAAGATAGCTGTTGAGTATTAATCTGTGGCTTCCATATTTCCAATACGTGTTCGTGACACCAGATGAGATCTGGAAGTACTCATTTCATCACATATTCCTGGTTAAAAGATTTGTTTTCTATTCATGTGAATATGCAAGTAAATCAAAACAAAGCAAACCATGTGGCAGTTTACTGTGATTTGGTCAGTCAGGAGGAAGCCACACTTAGGGGGCTGTGAGAGGCTGCTGTGCAGGAAGTCTAAGTGCTGAGCTATCGTGCATAGCTGGTCTGCTTTTAAAAATGATTGAACTTCATAATATTGGTGTGTTTTTGTTAAAAAATGTATAAGCTATTTTACAATGTGTGTGTAATCAAAAGAATGGGATTAATACTTGACAAAACAATTGACATATTTAGTTAAGCTTTTAAGCTTTTCCACCATGCTCCATAGACTGCAATTTTTTTAGATTTTTAGAAAGCGATTAACTTTAGATCACAGAAATAACTTCAACTTGAAAAAATACCAAATGTATGCTTTAATTTAGTCTTAAAAAAATTGAGAAAACCATGATAATGTCTCACATTTAACAGTTTGAAAGTGAGGTCTTAGTGCCAGTCTATGACAGTTTCAGAGTAGCTCAAATGGCAGCATGTCTGACTGCGAATGAGAGGATTGACATTCAACTCCCGCGACTACTGAAACATAACATTTCATATCATGCACACAACAACCTGTCCGTTTCTTATGTATTAAGATGTATATTTTGTATTGTTTTATTTTCTGGAGCCATAGTAACATCTGTTGAGTTCCTTTTAATTTTCCATTGCTTAAGAAATCATAACTGTTGCCTTCTCTTTCTTTATATATTTATATATTTCACATGTCTGCAAAATTATTGGGAGTTTAAAGTTATCACTTCATATTATAAGTGTGCTGTACAGTAATGTACTGTCATGGTAAGCGTGCTATACATTACATGACAAAAACAAAATGGCATAGCAACATTCAAGCCTTAATTATTATCAGTGTGTGTCTGTATAGATATATGTGTGTGTGTGTGTATATGAATGTGAATATATATGTACAGTATATGTTTGTATATATGAACATGTTGTGAGAGATTAGGGCTTTCTCGCACCCTTGTACCCTCAGACCACACGTCAGATACCAGATAAAAGTCCAAATACTTGATTTATTATTATAAATAAGTACACAAAGCACCCTCCTCTCCACAATACTTAAACAAATACACAATAATCAATAAGCCAATCCTCCACTCACAAGCTCTCACAATCCTTTTATTGTCCTTGACCCAGAAGTGTTCCAATCCCCAGTTCATGTGATC
The DNA here is from genome assembly GCF_016835505.1 of Polypterus senegalus. Taxonomy (NCBI): domain Eukaryota; kingdom Metazoa; phylum Chordata; class Cladistia; order Polypteriformes; family Polypteridae; genus Polypterus; species Polypterus senegalus. The sequence continues at coordinate 134,022,072 of NC_053166.1, forward strand.
CTTTATCACTTCCGGGTCAGATAAAAAGTCCTTTTCTTCACCCCGGAAGCATGTCATTTCCCTTGTCCATGTGACTCGGACGTACTTCCGGGGCGTAGGGAAAATAAACACTGTTCCTCCCTGCAGTGTCTCCTAGCGGTCCCCACAGTATCCAGCAGGGTTGTGAATAAAGACTCCAATGTCCATAATGCCTTGCTGGTCTTCGGGGCACCTCCATACTGCAGGGAGGGCTCCACCTGGTGGCGTGGGGGTATTGGCCGGGATGAACAGCCGGCCATACATCACAATGTGTATATAATACACACACACACACACACACACACACACACACACGCACACACATATATGTACAGTAACCTGACAGACAGACACAAGGCACACAACACACGTTTATTCAGCTGTGGAAGATGGTGGAGATAATATCCTGAACATGCTTTCTCCCCCGGTGCTTTACCCAGCTAACGTCCTGGCTGGGCAGGGCTCTTGGCCTTGTGCGACTACTGTGTGTGTGTGTGTATGTATATAAATTATATATATATATATATATATATATATATATATATATATATATATATATATATATATATATATATATATATATATATATATATATATATATATATATATATATACTAGATAGCCGATGCCCGCCATAGCATATGGCAGTGTAAGACTAGGAACGGAAAATGGTGCATTGCCTTCGTGAACCATTTGTGTCAAGAAATAACCCACTGATAGGAATAGGCAGTTGCCAAGTCCCGGAATACAGATGACGTTGTACCAAAACCCATCAACAGAGAAGATACTGTCATTCATTTTATAACAAACGCTTATGAAACAATCGTCGCAGTATACCGAAAATAGCAAAGTGTATGGGAGGCCGCAGGCAGCGTGGGGAAGGGTTTGGAAGAGGACGAACAGGAATCGAGAAATGCCGTGTTGGCTGCGTGTGGGCGGGACCGGTTTTGAAATGGAAGCAGGACGAACCAGAAGAGAAATATATATAAGATATATATATATATATATATATAACACAATTTGAATAATAGGGTGGTTACTTACAAATATCCGCCATGTCCTCTCAGATGCGAGAAGCAGATCACAGATATGTGATACAGTATCTGCCAAATAATACAAAGAGCACACAATGTGTGTTTCACCCTTATTGAGACTCGTCAGGTGTATTCACTTTTGCATCCCCTTATATGGAGTGAACCATGGACGTCAGTTTCGCCTCGGGTGCAGATGTCTGAAGTTCAATCCCTGTAAGGGGATGCAAAGTGCGTAAAGTAAGTCTCAATAAGGGCAAAACATGTGTAATGTACTCTTTGTATTATTTGGCAGATACTATATGATATATATATAATTTATTTATTTTAGAAATGGCCTAAAGACAGGCTTAATGACTTGCTTGGGTCACAAAGTGATTCAGCAAGCTGCCACTTTTAGCCTTCTTGTGCATTTGCTTAACTAGTGGAACTCACTGTCTGCCGGAGTGAGAAGGCTGAAATAGAGACAGGTAGACCAAGTAAAGTACTTCAATCTGAGCTGAATAAAAGTGGCCAGGGTGGAAACCAGATGTCCTAAACAGTGATGGAGCAAGAATGGAGTCTCCTACCTGGACTGTGGAAGTTGTGTTTGGTTTCAGCATAGAGCTGGTTGGCAGAAATGAAAGAGTTGTAGAGCAGGATTCATAGTACAATGGCTGCCCCTCAAGGCCTACTCATCCCTCTGTCCTTTTTTGGCACCTGTCCTGAAGAATGTGAAAATGGGTGCCAGAACTCACATCCACTGACTGCCCCATAATTGTAGTTCTCTTCTGCTGTAGCAACCTTACCTGTGTTTATTGAATGGCTGCTGCTTTTGTGACTTTTGGAGTAGGTCACTTTGACGGTTTTCACATAATGCCCAGGCTCTCTTTCCGCACTGCCATTCTGATGAGGCTCATCCCTTCTGGAGGAGTAGAAGATGAATTGCTGCTTCAATTGTGGGATTTTGCCGCTACAGCTAAAATACAACTTTTTTTAACAGGAATGCTGAGGGTCCCAGGTGGCTTTGAGCCTGTGGGGGATAGCACTGGGGTCTGCATGAATAGCGTTCACATGAGGGGAGTCTACTTGAAGTTCAGTCTATGTATTACTGCCACCCTGCTGCTTCCCTACCAACAGGCTCCATTGACTTTTCTGCTGTAGGCCATTAAACCGCTTCAAATGTGTGTCAGAAGGCGGTGTCTGTCTGGAAACGTAGGCAGCAGCTTGCCTTCTAGTCTACGAGGCTCTTTACCCGGCAGTGTTAAATTGGCACTTTTTAGCCGTCATGTCCTCCTTTTGTCCCTAAAGAATGGCGAAACCTGTTTTTAGATCAGTGAGCATAAACCTTTCCTGAAATTGCTTATTCTTTTTTTTGCCTCATTTTCTTCTGCTGCCACTTTATTACCAGTGTCAGTAGGTGTTTGTGTGTGTGTTTTTTCTTTTTTATTCTTTTTCACAAAAAGCAAATATAGCAAGACCTATCAGGATAAGCAGTCATCTCTGCAATTTTCTGGAGTTTATTTTTTGCCTGTTATTTGTGCTTGCTCTGCTGCCATACTATTTGAGAGAGCTGAAAGTGACTTGGCTGAAAACCCCTATTAGATTTTATTCTGGCACTGTTATACCTCATAACCTAGACCCCCAAAAAACCAATGGTCCCCTTAGTGTACTCACACAGTCTCTCAGCCTGAAAATAAAAGTCTTTATAAGCTGACCTAATGCTGCTGGCCATTATAATTACATTGGGGTTTGTTCAGTTTTTTAAGGTGGCACTAGCCCAGTGGATCTGTTTGAATGGTGCATAAGCAGGGAACATGATGCCTTCTGCTGGATTTCATTCCAAATGAGTCCCAAATTGCAGAATAGTATGACTTGTTTACAATCATTCTATCCAGCTATTGCTTTATTTCTTATTTAGACATCTTTGGGGAGTTGAGAACCCGAGAGGCTGGACCAGGCCAAGGGGTCACCCACATAACACTTGGCTGCAGTAGATAGCTGGTTATTTCCAGAGGGTGGGACTGAACCACGTGTCTGCATGGGGGGGTTGCCAACCAGGATCCTGAGCTGTTTCTTCATGTGGTGGGAGTGGCAACGCGCTGTACCTGACCTAACCTGATTGGAAGGGGCGGAGTCACTCGCCCTAACTGGGCATCTTCTCCCTACCATAAAGGGAATGGAAGAGGACATAGTAAGTTCCAGAGCCCCCCTTAACCTGAATAGCTCAGAGAATTGTCCACTGATGCACATGTGTGACACCTAATAGTATAGAATGTAAATATTAATGATAATATACTGTACATGTATTAATGAATAAATACACTTTTGGTCTGTATATAAAGGCAGCGTGGTGGTCCACTGGTTACCACTTCCACCTTACAAGGGCAGCACTGTCTGTCTGTCTATAAAGGCAGTGTGGTGGTTCACTGGTTATCGCTGCTACATTACAGGTGCTGCACTGCCTGTGTTGAGTTTGCACATTCTCCTTGTATCTGCATGGGCTTTCACCCAGTGCTCGTCTTCTCATATTTCAATGTTTATGAAAAAGCAATTAAATAAAGGCAACATTTATATTAGAGTGGAGGACAAATGGTGAAAACTGTCCAATTCATAAATGATCAGGTGATATTGCAAGCACAAGCAAGGCTACAAACTATGCTGGACTCTCCTGATACTGTAGTAGTGAACTTCAGAATGAAAATGAGTATTAAAAATGAAAGTTATGGAAATGATAGATATGATGGATTACATGTAAGAGTTACCAGAAGGTTATTGGAACAGTTTAAATATCTAGGGATCAGAAATATTATTATTGTTATTGTGTGAATTACATTAAGTACAGCATTGTAATGGCCAAAATGTGTCTAACAAAAGAATAGTCCTCCTGACTAGTGGATTGAATACATGACTGAAAATGGTAAGTGTTTTAGTTTATGGAGCGCTGACTTGGAGGCTAAGTAAAACTAATATAATATAGAAGTTGTGAAACGTAGTTTCAAAAGATAGTGATTAGTGAGGAGGAAGAATTGATTAGAACAGTATAAGCCAGGACCTGCTAATGGGGAAAAAAAGGAGCATACACTCAAAAACAAAGGTGCCAGAGCAGCTATTCAGAATGATGCCATAAGGGGAACCATATTTGGCTCCCTAGAAAATCTTCCACATGAACGTTCCAGAAAGATTGTTTGTTTAGATCCATACCAGGCTGCATAAATAGCCACAAACAGAGCATAATAGATTAAGAAAATGAGGGGATCATGGTTTGTATCCTAGGTGCTCAGTTTGCATGTTCTCCCTGTGTTTGTGATGGTGTCCTCTGTTTTGTTCTCATAGTCTAAACACCTGGTTGGGTGATTGGTGTACTGGCATAGTTAAATTGGCCCCTGATATGTGTGCGTGTGGTCACCCTGTGATGGGATGGGGTCTTGTCCACGTATTGTGCCTCCCTTGTACCCATGACTGCTGGGACAGGCTGAAAACGAGGGTTCAGAAAATGGATGAATGGCTAGACCAATAGCTTCATGATTTTGAAAGGACTCTTGCTATAGATATAGTAACATACTCTAGGCTAAATTCAGGTTTTCTTGATCTGTTCGTATCCTACGTAGCCTATTAAAGATTCTTTTTTAGGAAACTTTTGAAAGCCCAAAGAGCCAAATTCCAATGCAAAGCACCCTTCCCAGAATGAAATGGTGCTTTGCCAAGAAACACCATCCAGCCCAATAAAGTGCCTTATTAGGACCATTCTCTTTAAGAGTGTGAGATGAATTGGTGTCTCTGTGTGTTTGTTAGTGGGACTGGCGTTAGGGTTTGGACCTGTCTAAACTGGGTTAGCTTGGTTTATGATGTTTGGAGGCCGTTTACAGCGCCTTTTGATATAAACACTATCACAGTGTCACGGTATATGCTATGTGATCACACGTCAGCAGTCCTGATGCGATTATCAAACAGAGAAGAAAATGCAAGGTAATTCAAACCTAGGAAAGAAGAACTGCCTTTAGGTGCCTAACAGCTGTCTGTCCAACCAGCGGACATTTGTTTCACCTGAGATGGCCAGAAGGCCATTTCTGCAGTTCCACAAAATCGTTTCTTCACCAGAATCACATGGGGGAACATGCTTTGGTTGTCATGGGCCAAATGATCTTTTCAACGACGACACATTAAAGTGCGTACTGTATAAATTTAATATTTTTAGATGAAAGCTTCAACTCGCGCGCCCGTCTGCTGCATTATGAAGAATGAATGCGATTTGTGTGGGATGCGCCGAACTGCATCTACTACGTGATAGAAATGTCGTGCAAATAAATAGCCGTGCCTGACTGCTGCATGTTAGTAAATGAGGCAGACCAGTGGCTTGTAATGTTTGGGCGCGTGTGCGCAAATAAAGATAAGCAAATAAAGAATTCAACCGGCAAAGGCTGTCTCTTTGACAAGCCGTCAAAATAACGAGGAAACTGCAAAAGTCAAAGCCGGCCTCCCTCCTCCCTCCCGTCCAAGCTTTAAATAATCTGGGGGGCGATGTTGGGGAACTCCGGCTCCTGTTGATTGCCTTTCAGGTATTTCTTCTTCTGCTGATGCTCCAATCATTTTCTCAATGTTCTGCAATGTATTGATTGAATCTTGGCAGTGCGTCTCTCGGCGGCAGCTCCCGCATTACCCAAACTGTCAGCTGCTGGCAGACAGGAGGGCTCTGTTTGTCCTTCAGGGTTGTCTGTACTTTCAGATGGCGGGGAGGGTGCATTTGTCACATTTAGTCAATAACTGGGCAGTTAATTGTCTGAAAGAAATAGCCAAGCCTCTGAGGGAACCTCAGGCGTGAGCCATCTGAAGCGGCGTACTGGTTACAGTTCAGAGGCGAGCGCGGCGCGCCTGGACGTGTGCGCGTGTGTGTCAAGGAAAGGAATGGAGGATATGGGTGGGGGTCTGTGCATTTAAAAATAAACAATAAATATTCGACTTGCTTAAGGCTGTCTCTTTAAGTCCACAGTTAAAGCCTGGCATCGTATGTAGTGTTCAATTTTATGCTAACTAGTTTTTAAAAATAATTCACTTCTACAGAAATGACAATATCTGGACTGCATCCCAAATTACTTCTGCCATTTTTTTCAATGCCTTTCCGGTGAAATTAAATTAAAATTTTAATGAAATCTAGCATTTTTTTTGTCGAAGTCTGTGAGATCCTGTTAATTGCATTCTGTCATAAACAGATGTCGTGTACTGTAGCTCACTGGGCGCTTGCACAGTTTTTTCTTTTTTTTTTCTTTTTGGGTGTATAGCTTTTTTATTGTTCTTGAGCATATTTTGCTGAACCAATTATTTACTTTTGAAGAGGCTTCGGTTTTGTGTTTTTTCTTTTCGGTCGTTGTATTTAGATGACTCCGTTGCGCCGAACTTGTAAACCACGCCCCTTCTGCCGAATTCACCTCGGGTCCCGATCCCGTTATTCGTGTATTTCTAGCGGACTTCTTTGTTCCTGCCGTTCAAATGCTCAAGTCTCAGCTTGTGTTCTCAGCTTGTATTATATTCATTGAGCAGGCTAAGCTTTATTTTGTGGTGGGATGGCACAACATTGGCAGTCATATTTTCAGAACCCAACTTCCAAGCATGATTAATATTTCCCAATGATTACAGTGTCTTAAAGCCTTATATTTGATTTTTAATCTGTATTATCGTATTGTTATATTATTGTCGTACATGTAGCTGATACATATACACTTAGGCGTTTAGTTGATGTCATTATTCAAGGTAAGGTTGTGTGTCTGTCTGGTTGCTATATATTTGCTGTCCAACAGATGGCGAAACATTTTTAGTAATAAAATGCATTGCGTATGTCATTCCATCACACACATTAACATTTTTTTTTTTTTTTACAAAGCCCATACCAAATGGCATATAACAGACAAATGCATGATATGGTGCACTACAAAAGTTGATGCTAAGGTCTACACTTATTAATTAGATTTCAACCCATTTTAGAGAGGTAGTACAGCTAATCTGAGGTATAGCTGGTTACATTTCTTTTGTTTTTCCAGTTAGAGTATGGACAGGTGAAGTGTCTTGCTCATGGTCACACAATGTCAATACTCCTTTCTGTTTCGTGAACCTCCAGACTTTGTGATGTGGCCCGCTATCATAAGCCTTCTCTAAACCAATAAACACAACTTTCTGTTTTTCTCTGTGCTTCTCTATCAGCTGTCTCAGTGCAAAGAGTGCATCAGTTGTTCCTCTGCCTGAAGTAAAACCAAACCTCCCCTCTCCTACGGTGGTCTCTTCCCTAAGCCTTCTCTCTAAAACTCTTTCCCAGATTTTCATTGTGTGTGACATCAGCTCTATCCCTCTGTTGTTTCCACAGCCCTGAACTTCACCCTTCTCCTTATAAATGGGTTCCTACACTCCTCTGGTATTTTGTCCTGTTCAGAGATCTTCTGCATTTAATCCCATAAACACTTCTACTCTCTCTTTTCCTAAGCTCATTCACACTTCTGCTAGAGTTTCATCTGGTCCTGTTGCCTTTCTGTTTTTCATTCTTGTCATTGCCTCCTTCACTTCCTCCCTCATTAATCCTGGTACTACCCCTTCATCTGGGACTCCATCCTTAAATGCTATCCTTGATTTTCTTTCATCTGTTCTTGATCCCATCATTCTCATTTAAGACCACGCGTTGCTCATCCTTCATCAGCTTTATCAGACAAAAATCCTTTTCTGCCTTGTTCCTTGTCTTCTCTATTCTAAAAATCTTCCTCTCTCCCTTTTTTGTCATCAATTTCCCACACACCTCCTCCTCTATCTATCTATCTATCTATCTATCTATCTATCTATCTATCTATCTATCTATCTATCTATCTATCTATCTATCTATCAAAGTGTGTGCCTTGACTCTTGCCGCTGCTCCCTTTCCCTCCTCATTTGTCCTTGTAGACATTTCTCTGTCTTCCAAACTTCCTGACTGCTACCTTCTCATCTTTGCTTCCTTCTTAGTGTTTATCACATCCTGCACCTCTCTGTTCCACTACCATGTCTCTTTTGCCCCAGGTGGGCTCCTTCTTTTCGTCTCACCCAACACCTGCTCTTAATACATCTTTGCTCTTCTTATCCCACCATTCCCCTAGACTTTCAAATGACTGCACTTTTACCCTAAACTTGTTTTTTATGCCCTTCTTCTTTTAATCGTCACCACTTTATCCTTAGTGCTGCTTACTCTGGTTTTATTTTCTTGCTGATTCTGGTCTTCCAGTCATGTCTTTATGTTGTATTAATTGGCAGTGTAAAATGCAATGCATTGCTTTTTTATTTATTCATATTCCAAACTTGCCTATTCCAGGAAAGGACCATGAGATGGAGTCTATGCTGGCAGGAACCAGCGCTGGATGTGATGCCAGTCCATCACAGGGCACACTCTCTCAGACAGACACTTGGTTTTAAGCATGCTCAATATTGAATTTCTAATCACTCTACTGTAAAATTATCCATATATGCGTGTGTAGTATACATTATGTAAAGAGCTAAGCTGCCAGGGTCAGAGGTGTCTAAAGGAGCCCCGGCCTTCACTGAACTGAGCCAATGTAGGGACTGGCCTTCTTCTGGGACTAAAATCTGAAGACTCTGAGAATGATGTGAGCAACTGGTAGGTGAAAGTCGCATCAAGGATAAATGACAGTGCACACTGAAAGTGTCATGAGAAGCTGGTCCTGTTGTTGCTACTGTATATTGTTTTTATTTTTTGTAAAGTAGCCAGAGCTGCACATTACTACTCATTTGCAGCTTTCTATTGGCTTTCAGCCCTCGTACAAACTCAATCGAGATGATTCACCAGCTCAGGGTCTCAAAAAAAATTAATTTCAATTTCTGTTTACAGCTTTCTTTTAATGGAGAATCACAAAGCGGCGATTGGAAGAATGAGAGAATCAATTAATTATTGGACTCCTTTTTTTTTTTTTTTTTTGTTTGCGTTTTGGTACTAAGTTACCTTCAGAGATTACACAACAAAAGAAAGACAGTGGCTCATTAAAACTGAACACATGAACAGCGTAATAATAAGTGAAATGCAAATGTGCTAACAAAAAAAGTAAATATGCAGATATTCAATAATTCAAGTGTGTGAGTGAATAATTAAAATTAAGCAAGCCATTCAGAGTAGGGAATGAAAAATATGTCTGTGGAGACAGCAGGGCTGGCGTTCACCACGGATGCCATCATAAATGTAAAGCAGAGGGGAGCTCGTGTATGGCTGGGAGAGCCTTTGTCAGAGGAGCTGGGCTTGAATTTCTTGATGCATTTAAAATAGGATGATGGGTTGCCATAGAGGGTGGCACGGTGGAGCAGTGGGTAGTGCTGCTGCCTCACAGTTAGGAGACCTGGGTTTGCCTCCTGGGTCCTCCCTGTGTGGAGTTTGCATGTTCTCCCCGTGTCTGCGTGGGTCTCCTCCCGGTACTCTGGTTTCCTCCCACAGTCCAAAGACATGCAGGTTAGGTACATTGGCGATCCTAGTGTGTGCTTGGTGTGTGGGTAAGTGTGTGTGCCCTGCAGTGGGCTGGCACCCTGCCCGGGGTTTGTTTCCTGCCTTGTGCCCTGTGTTGGCTGGGATTGGCTCCAGCAGACCCCTATGACCCCGCTGTTCGGATATAGCGGGTTGGATAATGGATGGACCACCATGGAGCAGGAGGTGAGGTCTTGGCTTGGCCAACATTTGGTGCCTCAAAACTGGGCAGGGGCACCACACAAACATTTTTGAGATTCTGTAACAGAAGCAAGCTTGAGTGATGCAATAGAGTGCCTATAAAAAGTGTTGGGTGTTGCAGCAGAATTTTTTGAGGCTTGATGCCCTTTCTGGTGCCAACCTCCTTTAGTCACCTTTTATGTCATACAAGGACCGTGGATCTTATTCTAATCACACATCACAGAGGTAATCCTAGTCAGAAGTATAGAGTGCCTATAAAAAGCGTTCACATCCTTGGACATTTTCACATTTTATTGTTATACAACATTGAATCACAGTGGGTTTAATTTGGCTTTTTTTCACCCCGATCGACAGAAAAAGACTCTTTAATGTCAAAGTGAAAATGAATCTCTGCAAAGTGCCCCAAATCTTTCTCTGTATCAAATCCAACGTCTGTCTGTCCGCTTTTCACGAGAGTTTTCATGGGTGTTTTTTCTGTAATTTGCTTGAACATTCCAGTTGATTTTGTGACTTCTCTCATTGTGCTAACCATCATACTTTGCTTGTGGGTACCGATTTATTTGCGCGAATCCGAGAGATATGCAGCGGGTCGAGTGGAGGGCGGAGGGACCCTCCTCTGTCATGCGCCAGCCTCGGGGAGTACCTTGCATCTGCTTAGCTAGCGAACGAGAGAACAATGAGAGATTGGGTTTTTTTCTAGAATTTGCTTGAACATTCTGGTTGATTTTGCGACTTCCCTCATCATTCTAGGAATCATAGTTAATTTGCAGGAGAGATATAGACAGAGGCTGCGGACCAAGGAGAGGGTGAAGTGTGATGTCAGGAGTGAGGAGTCGGACTACCTCTGTGTTTTGGAGTGTACCTTGCCTCCGCTTCGCTAGAGATACCTTTTTGTTTATTGATTTTGTTTGTCCTGTTACACTACTACGCGGGCAAAGCCACAGGGGACGGCTAGTTAATCATGAATATAAAACAGAAAATAAGTGATTGCATAAGGATTCATCCCCTTCATTATAATACAGACCATTCATCAGTGGTGCAGCCAGTTAGCATTCGAATTCACACGTTTCACTAGCATTCATCTTTCTGGGGCTCAATTAATAGTCTTATAAATGCACCTGATCTGGAAGGTCCAACGTAGACAGCAGAACATTTCAAGCAACTCCAAGAGAAGGGGTCTGAAAAACAAGGGAGAGACACAAGAAAATGTCCAAGCCATGTAATATTCAGTTAAATCAATCATTAAGAAATGGACAGAAGTGGCACAGCTGTAAATCTACATAGAGAAGGCTGTCCCCAAAAATCTGAGTGATTGTGCTAGAAGAGACTAGTGGGAGAGACCGCCGTGAGACCTCTGAAGGAGTTACGAGCTGCAGTGGCTGAGACTGGTGAGATGCTGCAGCCTTTACAAAGAGTAGCAAAGTGAAAGTCACTCTTTTAAACAAAATGCCAACATGGTATCTCAGCTGGAGTTTGTCACAGGGCACATAGGAGAGTGAAGTCAGCTGGAAAGACATCCTCATCTCTGATGAGACCAAAATTGAGCTGTTTGGCCATCACACTAAACAATGCACGTTATTAAAAACACACCACCCCTAAACTGAAGCATCAGGCTGTGGGAATGCTCCTTTGCTGCGGGCCCTGGAAGGCTTGTGATGGTGACGTAAGCGCAGCACAATATGGAGAAATCCTAAAAGAAAATTTGAAGTCTACAAGAAACCTTAACTTGGAAGAAAATGTGTTTTCTAGCACGACAAGTGCACCAAAAATAAAGTGAAAGCTACAGAGAAATGGCTTCAAAACAACAATGTTAATATCCTGGAATGGCCAAGTCAAGTCAAGGTTCAGTAAGCCCCCTCAACCCTGAAATGAAATTAGTAGATAAAGATGGCTGGACGATATTAAATTGTAGTTGGTGGTCTGTGCAGCGCTCTAAAGACGCTATACATAAAAATAAACACTTTTTACAGTAACAATAAATTAGAAAGTGTTGTTTACCGTTTTTTTTTTTTTTTGGTTGTATTTTGTGGTCCGGGTAGTGCCCTGATCAGCCTTTGGTGAAAGGTGTTATATACAAAAATAAAATAAGCACTTTTTACATGAATAACAAACAAGAAGGGGTCATACAATTACAATACAATACAATTTATTTTTGTACAGCCCAAAATCACACAAGGTGTGCCGCAATGGGCTTTGACAGCCCCCCAGCCTTAACTCTCTAAGAAGACAAGAAAAAGCTCCCAGAAAAAAAGCAAACCCTTATAATGGGGGCGGGTCGGCAGGAACCTTGGGAAATACAATTCGAAGAGAGACCCCCTTTTCCAGGTAGGTTGGGCCTGCAGTGAGTGACAAAAAATGTGTCAAAACAATACAATACACAGAACAGAACACAAGTAATCCTTTTTTCATTTTAGTGGCTTTTGCTTTGCTCTAAGCGGTCCAGCGTAAAATGCATTATATACAAAAATAACATTAATAAGGAATGAAAGGGCAGGTTGTAAAGTCCATTTTTAAATGTAATGGCCTGTGTAGTGTTCCAAGCAGTTCACTGTAAGAGGCGCTATATACAAAAGTGTAATTATGCATTAATGAGAAATTGGAAGGTAGTGTTTTTAAATGTTATTTGTATGTGGTGATCTGTTCAGTGCTTTGATTAATCCTTAGTGAAAGATGCTATAGAAATTTAAATAAAATAAGCACTTTTCACATTAATAATAAAGAGGAAGGGCTTGTTTTTTCATTTTGCAGTGCTCTGAGCAGTCCACTGGGAAAGGCACTATATATAAAATCTACTCTATATATATAAAATCCTAAGCCTAAAAGTGCAACAATTTTATGTGACGTTTTTATGTCCCGTTTTTTGTCACACTTTAAATGAGGCTTATTTTAAAACCTACATATATATGTTTGGTATCCGTCTTGTCAGAATTTATCGAACTTTAATGTGATGTTGTTAGATTTTCCGATTGTTATTCCGTTTTTAAATTCTAAACTAAAAAATATCAAGAACTAACATCCCACGAGACGAGAATTTGTGCCAAGAGATTTTACCACGCCTGGAGCTGGAAATAAAAGACAAAGAGTAGATGACAAAGACAGCTGCAGTACAGGCTTTTAAATGTTCAAAGTGCCGTGCGAGATGCAGATCACATGGCACGACAGCTTCAGCAGCAAGCCAGCAGCTGATCGAGCAAAGAGGAGGTAAAAAAAAAACCTGTATCTGTTTCCCATTGTGTCACCGTTTAAGAGGGGGTTTCGGAGGAGCGACCGCGTCTCCTTGTGGTGCCTTCAGCCCCCCTCTTCGCAACGCGAGTGGCAGAGACAGGAAGTGGCCGGCACGTAGCACAAGCCACAGGGGTTGGTAAGCGAAGCGAGCAGGGGGCGAACCCCCTAGTATTGTATAAAAGGGTCATTTATAGGTTAATAGAAAATATGAAGATGTTCTTTATTAAGTTCTTTTTTAATTTATTATTTTTTATTTTATCATTATTAATCATACTTCCCTTCTCTTTGCAATAAATCTCTGCTAATCATTTGGGAAGAGTGATTTTTTTTTTGTAAAGGAGAGACAAAAAAAGTTAAAAATACAAAGAGAATTAATTTGCACTTTTTATTCCCATTTATGTTAAAAAAAAAAAACAAATAAAAAATGAAAGCGTCCCTTCCAGATGATTCTCCTCACCATCCCTCCCTTAAGACAATACATGGGGGTTTCCAGGACTCTGCTGTTGGAAGTTTTCACTTTCTCATTAAGTTTCCAAGAAAGGCTGGAGCTTCGAGGATTTTTCTGAATAGCTTCTTTTACTCGGAGGGCTGAATGACAGAATTTCGTACTCCCTTTGACGTCTCGCTACTCCGTGGCTGTTGCTTTAAGACGCTGTAGACAATAGGGAACAAATTCAATTAATTCATCTTGATAAGCGTTAAGTAACCCGTGTGCTGCCCTTGTGAATATACATATCATGTAGTCGCATTTTATTCTGAACAGAATCATCACAGCTGCCCGAGGCACTTGGTTGTGCGTTACATTACATGTGTGCTCACTTTTAACAGCGATAAGTGCATTTAAATCTGCAGATAGCAGCGAAGAGCATCCTCTGAAGAAAGAAGCGCAGGTCCCAAGGAGGCTCCTGGGCTGCCTTCAGCATCTTGTGCTTCATGGCTTCTGCTGCGTGGCATTAAAATGATATGCGTGCTCTCCAAATCAGTATTCTTCACAGGCCAATTTCTTGCTTGTCTCAGTGCTGTGGCCTAATCTGCACTTGCATCTTCCTCCCCAGGCAGCAGTTTCACTTGGCCACCGTAGCTGCAGACATTTCTCTTCGCAGTCAGATGTCGCGGCTCCTTGCTGTTCACATTTCAGAGATCTCTTCTAGCCTTTGTTCTCCTGAAAAATCCGTTAGGTTATGTCAGGATCCAGACATAGCGGCGACACACTGTTTTTACTCTTCATTTCACTTGTAAAGTGCGTTGATGTGAAAGGCACTACATAAACTCAAGATTTTTCTTTCTGTGATGTATTCACTGGCAGAGGTGCCCCTGTGTGTTTTTCGTAAAAGTTACCTTCCTTCTCACTTTATATAATGCTCCCTGGGTGGCAGGTGAGCCAAAATGAGGACACCTTGGCATCATTAGTCACAGCCGGGGTATTGAGCATTACAGTGTGGTGCAATACCAAGACATGTACAATTATGTTGGGTATATTGTTAAAAATCACGAGAAAGCTATATTCTAATTCAGTGGGTGACCAGATTTAATGGGAGCCTGTTGATGACGAGGTGGAGGCGGCACTTGGTTGGGTACTTTTTTTTTCCTACTTTCAATATTAAATGGCACATCTACTTTATTATCTTTGACCCTCATGACACTGATGATACATATGATAACACCCCTGTGCCAGAAGGGACTTCTGTGCATTAAGCATATCAGCAAAAAAAACAAAGCCGACCACCTCAGAGGTCAGAGTGGCCTGCCACAAACTGGCATTTTGCATCAACTGGGGCAAAAGGAGAAAGAACTAAGAGATGAAATAGTAATCTAAAGACTTGAGGGATATCAGAGTCAAAAAGGCTGGCAAACCGTGTGACCAGACTCGAGCTGCCATTGTGAATTAGATGACAAGAGACTTGTTTTTCTCCATTCGTTTTTTAATTCAATTAATTTTTTTGTACCTAGGATTTAGATTTTTTTTTTCTAATCCTGGCATTGTGGAAATTCTTGTTTCTTTTTCATTTTGGTGTAACATCATCTCTGTAGGGCGGCACAGTGGGTAGCGCTGCTGCCTCGTAGTTAGGAGAACCGGGTTCGCTGCGTGGAGTTTGCATGTTCTCCCTGTGTCTGCGTGGGTTTCCTCTCACAGTCCAAAGACATGCAGGTTGGTGCATTGGCTATCCTAAATTGTTCCTAGTGTGTGCTGTGTGCGTCCATGCCCTGTGATGGGCTGTTAGTTTCCTGCCTTGCGGCCTGCGTTGGCTGGGATTGGCTTCAGCAGAACCCTGTGACCCTGTATTTAGGATATAGCGGGTTGGATAATGGATGGATAATGGATGAATGGATGGATCATCTCTATAACTGTTAAAAGATTTTTGGTGCCCCAATGTATATGAGCGGGCGGCACGGTGGCGCAGTGGTAGCGCTGCTGCCTCGCAGTTAGGAGACCCGGGTTCGCTTCCCGGGTCCTCCCTGCGTGGAGTTTGCATGTTCTCCCCGTGTCTGCGTGGGTTTCCTCCGGGCACTCCGGTTTCCTCCCACAATCCACTGGCATGATGACCAATACATACATAGCATAACTGAAAATGAAATACTGTCTGCAATTACAAATAATTCAGATACTAAAAATTGACAATCTAAATTGTAAACGTTTATAAATGGCCTTTCCTTTGGCTCCTCCGTATTTTTTTGCACCATCATTATTACACTGTCACTCTGTAACTGGTGCTGTTATTCACTGAACATAGAAGAAATGCACATTTTGAATATTTTGTGTATAAATTAATCACATCTTGAATGGACTAGGGGCGGCAAAGTGGCGCAGTGACTTGGGTTCGCTTCCCAGGTCCTCTCTGCGTGGAGTTTGCATGTTCTCCCCGTGTCTGTGTGGGTTTCCTCCCACAGTCCAAAGACATGTGGGTTAGGTGGATTGGCGATTCTAAATTGGCCCTAGTGTGTGCTTGGTGTGTGGGTGTGTTTGTGTGTGTCCTGTGGTGGGTTGGCACCCTGCCCAGGATTGGTTCCTGCCTTGTGCCCTGTGTTGGCTGGGATTGGCTCCAGCAGACCCCCGTGACCCTGTATTCGGATTCAGCGGGTTAGAAAATGGATGGATGGATGTATATGAGCTGCACTCACTCTCAGTGGACGCCTGAATCGAGACAGCCGACATGACCAAGACGAAAATGATGACGTGAGTCTCGCTGGACTGTGTGGCATTTGCCAGCTTCTAATATTGTTGTATTCCCAAGATTACCATTAATCTCTATTATTACTATTTTAATATTATTGTTTATTATTATATAAATGTTCATATTTTTTTCATTTACTTTTGGGGGACCCTTTTTGTGGATCTTGGTTCATCTGCACCTTTTGCAGTTTTGCACCATATGGCCCATGGTAAATCCGGCAATGGAATATTTCTGTAGTGCCCCCCGTTCCCATGATGCCCTAAGCACATGCTTATTTTGTTTAATGGTTCCTCCAGCCCTGAGGTACTCTAAGGCTACATGCGCACTACTACCTTTTTGTTTAAAAACACAATCATTACTCTCAATTTTCACCTTTCGTCCATACTACCCCACTGTTTTTAATCCCAGAAAATATAAACTTTTGCAAACGCTCTCCTGAACCTTACTCTTCTAAAAACACCAGCTCAGAGTTTCAACATGGAATGGTGAAGATGTACCGTTTTGAAAACACCAAAAGAAAAACAATATGCCATTACAAGAAAGCAAAAATATAATGTTAAAATCAAAGAAAGTCTTCAAGCAAAACAAAACTACGTTACAAAAAGTTCAGCTCAAATCAGCATGATTCAGGACTCCAGTGAAAGCAGAGAAAGCTCTAGAGAAAGATTTATTAGCCAAGATCAAAATGAACAACATAACTAGAGATCAAAACAAGAGACATCCCTACCCGCTAACTCTGCAGTTTTAATTAATGTTTAATTGTCATTCCTCTGATTTGCAATTTGCCTTGGCTGTGTCATTGTACTTTGTATTGTATTGTCGCTCCATGTTTCTGCACCAGTGGAACAAACAACACATCCTATTCCTCGGTAAGGCATAGAGACAATAAATTAAATTAAATTGTAAAGTGCCTGCCATGCCATAGTATTTTACATCCTCACTCTTTTACTTTCTCTCTATTGTTTCAGTGAACTTAAAAAAGAAAAAAAGGGTTTGGATCTTTAAAGTCTGGCTTTTTTTAAAGTTTCCTTTAAAGTGCTGAGTGTGATTGAAGATGGATGTGTGGAGAAATTTGAAGGAATTGCAAGAAGAAAGTGACTCCAATCCCCACCTATGGAGATCAAGCAATGGGAAGAGCAGCTACAACAATTGCACAAGCAGCATAAAACCACAAAGGGCGCGTTCACAAAGCAGCCTAAGAAGTGTGTTTTAGTTGCATCCGCCTGGAATCTCTGGGAGCTGAAAGCTATTGCACTCCTCGGAGCTCAATCCCAACTTCTGTTTCTTTATGCCCTCTTTTGTAGTTGGGTTCGGTGGCTTTGCTTCGTCTGTACATCTCATCATATTACTGTGTCCATCACTATTGCTTAGCACCTGCCTGCCATCCACCTGTTAGTGTGGTTCTGAGTAGCGAGGTGCCAGTGCCTATCTTAGCAGTTTCGAGCTGAATGGGGCACCCTCATGCACAAAAACGTAAGACAGAGCTACTAATATACCTAAAGCACAAGTCTTTGAGATATGGGGGCAGCCAACAGAGAAAATCATCATACTCCGCACAGTCAGCACCTGAAATTAAACCGAGCTGTGAGACATCAGTGCTAACCACTGTGTCACCGTATTCTTCACTTTACAATCTGTTCTGTAAATTATTCTATGACATTTTGTCATGAAAGAGTCCAATGTTGACCGTATCCTCACCCTAGGACTTTATATATCGTCTACTATTATCTCAGATTTTGAAAAACCTATTGTGCTGATTGCCGCAGAGTTTCCAGCTAATTATGCACTCATTATCAGAGACTGACACACATACTCATAATTTTAGTTTGTTTTTGTGTTTTATGACCATACCAAAGTTAAAAATGTATTTGTTTTTTACTGCATCATCATTTTGTCTTTTCTCTTGAGTGCCACGATTTTTTAGATTCCATTGCCGGGATGCATCTTGTAGTTTCTGGAGACGTGTTCACAGAGTTTGTGGCTGAACTCAATAGCTTGGCCTAAATTATCGGGGTTTTACAGATGAGCCTTGAATCACTGTGTCAAAGACTCCTATTTTTGATTTTTGTCCTGGTTAACAAATCCTTCTGATTTCCTTTTTGACTTCACATTTTTGATTGCATTTTGGTTTTGACAGATTCTGGTCTCTTGCTCTCAGTTCTGACTTCTGACTTCTTGATGATATTCCCAGTTTGTTGGTAGATAGGATTGACCTTCATTTCCAACCTCTGCTTGCTTTTTGTCTTTGCATTTTTCCTGGTCCTCACTTAAAAAAATTCCCGTTTCCTTGCGGATCAGTGTGCAGACTGAGTATTTCCAAACATCTGAATCTTGCTTTATTAAGTAACTTGTATTGACTGTTAGGATGAATTAAGGTTCAGTACTGTGGTTTAAATATTTTCTCCCATCATTTATGTCTGGATGTTTATCAGAAATAGATCAAAGTGGGTTTATACTTTAAACTTTTTTTCACTTACTTTAGGATAACATTCTATTAGCTACACTTCTTAATGTTCCTAAAACAGAAGTAAAGCGAAAGGATGTGACAACTCATAACTGTACAACCTGAATGGATAGTAGCTGTTCTTGCTGGAAGTCTATAGGCACCCAATATGCCTACATAGCAGGTGTTTTTTTCAGTCTTGCATTGCACTTCCAAGCTAATACAGTAGGTCTTCGGTGTAGTCTCTGGGTAGACATGATGGAAGGAGAGTCCTAGAGGTGTTTGTGTGCCTTATGTTTATACTGGTCTGGTTCTTCCTTACTGTACCCCTTGAGACAAAGATCAGAGGCCATCTCCCTTCCCCTGTGTAAGCCTTGTGCTCTTGAACCAATCTTAGCTATGGACAACCTGTGTTGTTGAGTCTTCTACCAATTGGTGTTCTACCGGCGACACCAGGATAGGGAAAAATGATTTTTGTTTTTGTAGTCTCCCAGCCTGTGATTAGATGTGTTTGTTAAGAATTTTATGATTTTTGTTAACTTTATATGAAAGTTTTGGAAATATTGCATACAATGTATGTGTCTGTTTTGTTTGTCTGTTTATCCTCTGAAGAATTCAATTTTGGCCATTGTGACCATCTAGAATAGTTCTTGAAAAATATAAAATACCAGTAACGGTGCACTGCACGATAACGTGCAGTGAATACACTTGACTTGAGAATTCCTAGTTTTCATCCTCTTTCTCTGTACATTTAGCATTCGTTTAGTCAGAGGTTAATGCACTTGCTGCTTTCTGAGCAGCTCTTCTTTTCTCCACCCTAGTGACCCACTTCTTCTCCCTTTTCATCGGCATCTTTTCACGTTAAAACTGATTAAGTCAGTGTTTGTGTTGCAGTTACTTAGTACGTTTTCCTTACTTGTTCACTTAAGCTGGCACCCAAGTCTTCAATCTGCCCCAAGAATGATTTAAGATATGAAGAGGTAGGAGAAGTGACAGCGAAGGTGTTAGGGATGAGAACGGCGCCCATACGCTTGCACTGCATGGCTGCCCTGCTGGCCACTGCCAACAGTGTTCTACAATAAAATAAAATAAAAATAAAAAGAGTAATAACCTTGGAGGTCAATCATCACCCTGAAAGCTGATAGTAGACGTCACATAGTATATGTGTACCAAATTTCAGGTCAATAGTTTTAATGGTTTGTGAGCTACGGGTGATTTAAAATCCTGGACAGACAAACGAACAGCAATGGTAACGTATTATATATGAAGATTTTACCATTACATCGTGGTGCCATTTTGTTTAGTTATGGGTGCCACCATTTTTTGAAGTTTGTGTCATTGGAGACAATGGCATTCTTCGCAGCACGTTCCAGGAATGTATGACATGACCTCATCAGAGCAGCATTATAAAGCTTGGCGTATGCGTTTCTGGGGTATCTGAGATAAGGATAATAACAGTTTTAATGTGAGATTCTTGCAACAAAAATATTTCCCTGGTCAATGAACTTTGCATTTTGAAATTGACAACAGATCGGTTTGACTTTTGGTAACAACATCAGTTGAATCGTTTCATCCTCTGATCCTTTTTATTAACAATTCTGACTTTCCCTTTCTGAGTCAGTACACAGACAGCTCCAAGTTGTTCTTTTAGCTGGTTCTTATCTGTTATGTAGTAAGCAGAGCAAGCAAACAAGTTTTTATTGTAGATTAACTGAAAAATTACAGTAAAATGTTTTCTCCTAAATCTTAAAGTGCACGCTTTACCGCTACCAAATTGCCTGTAAACTAGCCAGTTACAGTACATTGCTGCAGTCACCTTTTCCTTTACCCTGACTAGTCTCCCAGTTCCTGCCGCTGAAAAACATCCCCACAGCATGATGCTGCCACCACCATGCTTCAGTGTAGGGATGGTACTGGCCTGGTGATGAGCGGTGCCTGGTTTCCTCCAAACGTGACGCCTGGCATTCACACCAAAGAGTTCAATCTTTGTCTCATCAAACCAGAGAATTTTGTTTCTCATGGTCTGAGAGTCCTTCAGGTGCCTTTTGGTAAACTCCAGGGGGCTGCCATGTGCCTTTTACTATGGAGTGGCTTCCGTCTGGCCACTCTACCATACAGGCCTGATTGGTGGATTGCTGCAGAGATGGTTGTCCTTCTGGAAGGTTCTCCTCTCTCCACAGAGGACCTCTGGAGCTCTGACAGAGTTACCATCAGGTTCTTGGTCACCTCCCTGACTAAGGCCCTTCTCCCCCCGATCAGTCAGTTTAGATGGCCGGCCAGCTCTAGGAAGAGTCCTGGTGGTTTCAGACTTCTTCCACTTCCAGATGATGAAGACCACTGTGCTCATTGGGACCTTCAAAGCAGCAGAAATGTTTCTGTAACCTTCCCCAGATTTGTGCCTCGAGACAATCCTGTCTCGGAGGTCTACGGACAATTCCTTTGACTTCATGCTTGGTTTGTGCTCTGACATGAACTGTCAACTGTGGGACCGTATATAGACAGGTGTGTGCCTTTCCAAATCATGTCCAATCAACTGAATTTACCACAGGTGGACTCCAATTAAGCTGCAGAAACATCTCACGGATGATCAGGGGAAACAGGATGCACCTGAGCTCAATTTGGAGCTTCATGGCAAAGGCTGTGAATACTTATGTACAGTACATGTAATTTCTCAGTTTTTTTTATTTTTAATACATTTTCAAAAACCTCAAGTAAACTTTTTTAACGTTGTCATTATGGGGTGTTGTGTGTAGAATTCTGAGGGGAAAAAAATGAATTTAATCCATTTTGGAATAAGGCTGTAACATAACAAAATGGGGAAAAAGTGATGCGCTGTGAATATTTTCCAGATTGACTGTACAATATGAAAGATACACCAAGCAATTGTTCCAAGTCCAAAAGTCCATTTAATTCCAAAATGGCTATCTTGGATTTGTTTACTTGTTTTTCACAGTTGCTGTCTCAGATCTGTCTGATGTCCACCCAAGATCCTCCAGGTGTCTTCCAGGACTCTGCCATGTGTGCCCACGGTGCAATTTCTAAATCTAATACTGTATTGTTACCTTTCCTTGTTTTTGGTGCAGGTTGTTAAAGGGGCATATAAAATGAATAAAGATTATGTATAGTACGGAAAAGCTTAAGTTTATATTTAATGTACTGTGGCGAGTGGCTGGGGCTGCTAGCCAGCCAGGACGCCCAGGAGGACCGGAGGAGGGCTTGCACCTCCTCCAGACCATGAGGAGGCGACCGCCCTGGTGGCTTTGGGGACCACCAGGGGGCACCCCGATGCCTATGGAGCTCTGGACCTCAGCACTTCCACCACACCCGGAAATGCTGGGCTGAAGACAATCGGGGACACCCTGAGTGCTTCCAAATGCAGAACCAGTACAGCATTGTGAAGAGAGGCCTGCACTTTGGGGTGATTGGTGCTGCGGCACTGGGTTTGTGCATGTCTTCACTGTATACAGCCTGTAAATAAACGTGTGTTGGGTGACAAAACGATGTCTGCCTGTCTGTGTCCGGCCTGTTCCCCACAGTACCCATTTTGTTAGTCCACATTTCGTCACATTCAGCAAAAACACACCATCTATTGTGCCAGGATGTGATTAACTGCCTTTAATTTACAGTAATATTCTCAATGAATCTGATTATAGGTCATGGCGGTGGGTAGAGCCAATCCATTCAGGACTGGGCATAAGGCAGGAAACTGCCCTGCACAGCACACCACCTAATCGTAGCAGACATTCACACACAAAGGGGTCATTTTGAAATTGTCAGTTAATCTAATGTGCACAGTTTTTGGGGATGTAATAAGAAAAATGGAGTACCAGGAATAAAACCTTCCCAGATACATAGAGAACATGAACACTCCATGTGGACAATGTCTAGGCACAGGGTTCAAACCCAGGATGCTTTTTCTTTGAGGTAACTGCACCTCACTGTTATGTTAAACTATGTTGGACTGACAGGGCATTTAAACTCAAGTGTACACTCAACATTCCCTTCTTTTAAGTCTGCACTTTGGCATACCTAATAAAGACACACTGCTTGTAGTGGATTTCAGTGACATGATGTGATAAACGCAGAAGAAGAAATTACACAGAAATTCTCACACGTACCAGTACAGCCCGTTGGAGGCTGCTTTTAAAGCTTCACTTAAAACCTGTCTTATTCAACAAAAGTAATTGCTGAAATCACAAGTTGAAATATTAATGAGTCAGAATAAAATATTAATCGGGCATAATGAATAGAGCAGACAATGATCCAGGTGACTTTCTGGGCTTAGGCATAAAATTAGGCTCATGCAGGATCGATCTTTATTTCATATTAAGCTTTTCATAGCATGCACCATTGTAGGATACTATCCAAAGCAAACAAACAAATAAATTTATGATAAGATGGAGTACTAGATAATTCATATACAGTATAAGTGATGACTTTGGCCCTTCAGTTTGAACCTCGTTATAAAATGGCATGGGACAATAGGATGGATTAGAAGACAGTTTAAATTTTGAATAATGAACAACTCTGGAAAAATATTTTAAATGCCCTACATGAACAAAATAAACTGAATATACATGGGAGCTGATTGACAGAAAGAGTTGATAGACAGCACAGCAGAGTCAGCATCTGGGCCCAAAGAAAAACGTCAATTAAGGAAAGAAACACAGCAAGAACAAATCTGTAATGCAACTGATACAAGCTTTCATTTCAGACACAGGTCTTAATATTAGGAAGTAGTGGAGTTTCATAGACAGACCAGTGGAATGGAGGAGAGATAGGCAACACTAGGAAATGGTTTATTGAGAGATACATGGTAGGTTTTGGAAATTGAGAATAAAAATACCTGGAGTGGTCGTGTTGTTCATAGAGTTTGCAGTGAAACAGTAAAGAAGCACCCATTTAAAGATAAATTGGAGGGCTTTGTGGGTTTAAGGAAACCATCCTGCAGTAGAAAGGGATGTCTACACGGTGGTGCTGAAAAACTGAATTTGCTCTCACTGGGCATAGCAGGGCTTTGGGAATCGAGAGAAAACAGACCTGAAGTAGTAGGGTGTGTCCATATAGAGCACTACATTTTGGAACAATGAAACAACGGAGCTAGAGGGGTAGACAGTATGCATATAAGGGTGGTAGAATACTGAAGGAGCATTCATTGAAATATAGATAGCAGAAGTTTGGGATAGAGAAGAAACAGAACTGGAATGGAAGACGTGTCTGAATTGTGGTATTAGAACAATGAATGAGCACTCAGTAAAATATAAAAATGGGTACTCACTAAAAGAAACATAGTAAGACTTTGGGATTGTGAGAAAACTAACAGGTAGTAGAATGTGGTGTCCAAATACTGCAGATGTTCTGAAAAACTAAAAGAGTGATCACTTAGAGACACATATCGGAAACAGACCTTAGGGAGTTAAGGGGTGTCCATATATGGTGTGACCGATTAGGGGCGCTATCGCTCTCTTGAACCCTTGTCCAATATGCCAGACACCAGATAAATCAATCAATCAATCAACATTTATTTATATAGCACATATTCATACAAAAAAATGTAGCTCCAAGTGCTTTACAAAATGAATAGAAAAATAGAAGACACAATAAAAGATAAACATAAGTCAACATTAATTAACATAGAATAAGAGTAAGGTCCGATGGCCAGGGTGGACAGAAAAAACAAAAAAAACTCCAAGGCTGGAGAAAAAAATAAAATCTGTAGGGGTTCCAGACCAAGAGACCACCCAGTCCCCTCTGGGCAATCTACCTAACATTAGTCAAACTGTCCTCTTTGTATTTAGGGTTTTCATGGAAGGACCTGATGATGATTGTCACGTAGACTTCTGGCTTTCAGTCCATCAATGTTGGAGCATCATGATGCTTTGAGTAGGTGGTGGTGGCGCAGGCCGCCACCACAAAGAAAACGGAAAAAGAAACAGAAGAGAGAGTAGGAGTCAGTATGGATTTTGGAGCCACTGTGAATAGTTATTATGATGAATTGAACATACAGAGTATCAGTATTAAGTTAAAGTGAAGTTATAAAAAGGCCATGTTAAAGTAATGTGTTTTCAGCAGTGTTTTAAAGTGCTCCACTGTATTTGCCTGGCGAATTCCTATTGGCAGGCTATTCCAGATTTTAGGTGCATAACAGCAGAAGGCCGCCTCACCACTTCTTTTAAGTTTAGCTTTTTGAATTATAAGGAGACACTCATTTGAAGATCTAAGGTTACGATTTGGAATATAAGGTGTCAGGCATTCCGATATATAAGATGGAGCGAGATTATTTAAGGCTTTGTAAACCATAAGCAGTATTTTAAAGTCAATCCTGAATGACACAGGCAACCAGTGTAGTGACGTCAAAACTGGAGAAATGTGTTCGGATTTTCTTTTCCCAGTTAGGATTCTAGCAGCTGCATTCTGCACTCGTTGCAAATGATTGATGTCTTTTTTGGGTAGTCCTGAGAGGAGTGCGTTACAGTAATCTAGTCTACTGAAAACAAAAGCGTGAATTAATTTCTCTGCATCTTTCAATGATATAAGAGGTCTAACTTTAGCTATGTTTCTTAAGATAAAAGTCCAAAAGTAGACTTTATTAATTCTGCACAGTGCACACAGCACCTATTCTCCACAATACTCATTAAATCAAACACACAATAACTATAATAAACTCTCCACCACTCCCAGACATGTTGCCACCCTTCCACCCAGCTGACCTCGCCGTCTGGGAGCTCTCACAATCCTTTTATATTCCCTGACCCGGAAGTGTTCCAATTCCCAGTCCATATGATCACTATCACTTCCGGGTCAGATAAAAAGTCCTTTTCTTCACCCCGGAAACACGTCATTCCCCTTGTCCATGTGACTCGGACGTACTTCCAGGGCGTAAGGAAAATAACCATCGTTTCTCCCTGCAGCGTCTCCTAGTGGCCCCCATGGTATCCAGCAGGGCTGTGTATAAAAACTCCAATGTCCAGGATGCCCTGCTGGTCTTTGGGGCACCTCCATACTGCAGGGAGGGCTCCACCTGGCGGCTTGGGGGTATTGGCCGGGATGAACGGCCGGCCATACACCACAAGGGGAAGGCAGAACACTGAAGGAGCTCACACTAAAACATAATTATTGGGTTTGGGATTGTACGAAACAAACCCTGGAGCAGAACAGGGTGTCGGTATGTGCTGTCACTGGGAAATCCATAACAAAGATTTGGAACAATGAGAAAGCAAAACTTGAGTGGTAAGGGCTGCCCATATACTGTAGGGTGTGGGTGAACACTGATCAAACACTCATTCAGCAATAAATAGGAGGACTTCATGACTGTGAAACAATCAACCAGCAATAGAATGTATTCCTTTAGAGGTGCTGGAACACACCAGAAGTGTTCACAGAGACATTGCATGGACCTGGAGAGGTACGAGAGTCCATATAAGTGGTGGCAGAACACAGAAGAAGCACTCACTAACAGGTACCTAGCAGGGCTTTGGGACAGAGGTGAAAAATAATGTATTGATAACTCAGAGAGAAAGAGAGACAGTCTTCTTCTTCTTCCGTAGCTATACGCATTTTTATATGGGGTTACTATCTCTTTGACTAGACTTCTCCACTTGAAGTTTCAGTGTGATTTTTATGACTGGATGCCGTTCCTGATGCCAGCCTTGCTCCATGTGGGACTGGCTCCAAAATGGAGGCTGGGTTACTGATAACAGAGAGGCAGTATTTTTCTTTTTTTAATGATAAGGATCAGGAGATGAAGTGTACTTCATTGATAAGGAAAATCAGAATCAAATGTCAAGCCGATCAGTTGTCAAGTTTAACTCACTAACAAAAATCAACGTACCAAAAAGAGGAGTTCTAAAGCCTGGAGGTTAATTATCCCTGAAAGCATTGCACACTAACACAAGGATTATCTGCAAACTCGACTGCCAGTGCCGACCTTTAAATCCATTGAATTTACCCCTGGCAACTGAAATACAAAACAAGATGGCGTTACGGCCTAATGCTTTCAATTTTTTACTATCTTAGAAGATATACAAGTTATTTTTCACAATCTTTGGGTTCCAAAATCATTAAATACTGTTCAGGGAAACCCAAAAAATTAATACAGCTGATCAAAACAGAAACTTGGACCTGTAGGAATTTCGATATGAACTATATATACGATATGAATTAGCCCTCATTAAGAGATAAATAGAGTTTTGGGATTGTGAGGAATCAATCTTACCTTACAGGTGTACATGAAAGTTACATGAGTACTCGTGGAGAGGTACGTAGAATAGTGAGAAAACAGGCCTAGGCTCGTGGGGGCAGCCCATACAGGGGGCCGTAGGACTTTAGTGGACCAATCGCTAAGCAGGAAAAAGCAGGGCCTTGGCACTTTGAGAAAACCAGTGCGGAGAAGTTGGGGAGTCCATATTGGAGCACCAGAACACAGAATGCGTGTTCGTCAAGAGAAGCATAGCGTGGAGAAGAACATTCAGGAAAGCAGCTCGACACATCTGAGTCAGGAGATGATGAGAAGAAAACTGTCGACAGAAGATTTTGGGCTCAGCCCTTTGTGGGTTCAGCAGCTCTTCAGTGATGTTTTGCCTTTTTTATGCACATCTGAAGCAAAAAAATAAAAAGAAGCAGTTTTCTGGTATGTTCTACTATTCTGAAACAGGTGTACAGATCAGAAATGAACAGGCATTTAAATGTAATTGGCCTTTTTCTAATTGTGTAGGGGGAGCAAGGTTAAGTAAGAAAAAGAAAAGAAAAAGCTAAAAATGAATTATTTGAAAGAAATCAAAGTGACTTTGGCAGATATGCCTGTGGGCGCCTTTTGATGTTAATGTGCAGAATGAATTAGAAACGCAGCGATATCCAATATATACCATAGTGGTAACTAGCTTAAATTGTTACCTACAAATTTGCTTGATTTCTGGCATAATTTTCTAGATGCTTATTTTGCAAGTATTTTATGAACTGCTCTGATGACTCATTTGCAACACAAAACATTGCCATTACCGTTATTTTTTTTCCCCCTCTCTGTGAAACCTTTTTGGAAAAAGCTTATAAAGAAAATTGACTGTAATGAAAATAGTCTGGGGCACATCCACGCTTAGGATTTAATGCCCTGCAGATGATGGCAATGTGATAAGAACACGGCAGGCATTTGTGGTTCAGGCATGTATGTACCAGGACCTAAAATATGGCCCTCCAGGCAAATTTTTCTGAATAAATGGCCTCTGTTTACGGCCCTTAATAATGCTGCACACTCCGGGGAGGGCAAATCTGGAAAATCTGTGAATGTTTGCAAACAAAGAATGAATGAAGTTTTCTTGGAAGGAAGAGACAGTCATGAACTGCGGCTTGTGGTTAGGCTAAACAAGAAGAAGAAACCTGCTTGGAAAGGTTTAGGCTCCACATTGGCTTTTTTTAACACAAGAGAAGGTTTGAGCCACTTGAGTGAGTTAACTTTGACCAAGGCCACTTTTTTTGGAACTCTCCTTTAATCCATTATCTGGGCTAAAGCAAATCCATCCATCCATCCATTATCCAATCCGCTATATCCTAACTACAGGGTCATGGGGGTCTGCCGGAGCCAATCCCAGCCAACACAGGGCGCAAGGCAGGAAACAAACCCAGAGCAGGGTGCCAGCCCACCACAGTAAAGCAAATCTATTTTCAAAATAAGGTTGAAAGTTGCATCATTAATTTTAGTGACATTTTCAACTATTTACAAGATGATTTTATTTCAACCTTAGATGTGCCATGTCCAAGTTCTTTTGTCTCATAATAAAATTTCAGATACTGGCTGCTAATTGCAACAATGGGTTTTATTTTTGTTTTGTGTGTCCACCTATGATCATTTCG
This sequence comes from Polypterus senegalus, assembly GCF_016835505.1. Lineage (NCBI taxonomy): Eukaryota > Metazoa > Chordata > Cladistia > Polypteriformes > Polypteridae > Polypterus > Polypterus senegalus. The sequence goes on from NC_053166.1 coordinate 134,050,467, forward strand.
CAACAATCCATCCATCCACATTGGGCTGAATAATGAATCAACACTGTAGACAGAAATAAAGGACTAGTGTTGGAGATGTAGGCAATAAACAGAGCAAGATTGTATCAGAATGTTGAAATTGCAAATTAATTTAGCCCAAAAATTCTTTAGCCAGAGAAGTGCTTAGAAAAATAATTATAAACAACGTCAATTAGGATATCTGCAATCTTGGATGGTGACAGGATAGAAGGGTGATCCTTTTTATTTGGTCACAATAGTGGTGTGCCCTGTAATGGACTGGCGTTCTCTCCAGCTTTGTTCCTGCCTTGTGCCTTTTGCTGGCTGAGATAGGCTCCAGAACTATAATCCCCCCACCCTCCAAGACCCTGTTCAGGACTGAGTGGGTTAGAAAATGACTGACTGCCTGACATTAGTGATGCCATGGACTGTACAAGCCCTGCTGTGTGGTGACCAAGGCAACAAAACAACTAAAGTGGGCATCTATGGAGGATAAACATGACGCAAAAGACTATACGAAATAATTTTAAGCCATTTGGTATACTGAACCACTAATAAAAATGAATTCTCCACCGTTCAAAACCTCAGTGGGAGTAAAAAAAAAAAAAACAATAGTGATGAAATGTAACAAAAATTCTGTACTAAATTATGAAGGAAAATAATTCACAGCACCTGGTGTATTGCCTGAAATTCAGACACGCAACAGGAATTGAATATAGATAAGCGGGAGAAGAAATTAAATTAAACTCACCAAGATTCAGTAGCCAGAAGTCCAGTCAGTGTTTTCGTCAAACCAGGACCAGTAACCCTAAAACATTGTCCAAAAAACAAATCTATAATTCTTTAACCGTGAATTGATATTGCAAAGCACTAGGGAGTCAGCAAATTTACTTGTGTTTTTTTTGCTGTGCTTGTACTTTTGTGATTTATTTTTGATTATTGTGTCGGGACTTTGTTCACCTTGGATTGCCTTTGCTGGCAACTCCTTTTGCCTTTTTTTTTTTTTGTAGTCCATGGAGTTTCATGTTATTTCAGAGAATTTCTGCTAAGAATAAGTCTTTTATCTGATAAATATTCTATGTGACCCTCTTTGGTACTAGCCAGGGTTTTTTGATGGAATTCCCCCTTAGTAACAAAAATACTAACAAAGAAGACATAAAATCAAGATTTGAACCCCTGGCTTACACATTAACAGTTGTAGACTTCATTTACAAAATCTTTGCGAATTGGTGTCATTTGCTGTTTGTGACTATGCGGGTTCACTGCATGCTCCCATCATCCATCCGGGAGCCCTGAGCCCGGCACAGTCGTTAATGTTACCGATGAGCTCGGCAGTGAGGCACAACAATGGAGCAAGGGGATGGTGCAAAAGTGCAAAGTGCTTTTATTAAAAACCAACAACAAAAAGAAATAGTGTTCAAATAAATAGTGCAGTGTCTTCCAAAAATCTTCAATAAATAAATAATCCATTAAAGCAGGAGTGAAATGGAGGTTAAAAACACCAGAGAAAAAACCTTTAAAATGAGGTTAAAACAATGCTGGAAGCAGTCCTTTAAAACACACCAAGCCCGGTGACTTCTTTACCTGGTGGCTCCCCTGCTTCTCTTATCTGGGCCCTACAACAGGACAGTCGCCCTACCAGCAGCTGACCTTCTTTCCGCTCCACTGGTCTGGAGGCCTCCCGATTCCTGGCTTCGGTCACGCACTCTCCAGACCGAGACTTGGCTTCCCTGGCGACCAGGATGCCCACGTCAGGGAATTCACCGCCCAAGTCTCCCGACTCCCACTGCCTTCTCGGCCTTACACGGTCAGCCGTCCTACTACTGGTCACTCCCGCTCCTCAGTATGCTTAGCGGGAGCGACCACTACCAACTGCCCTAAGTGTCGGCCAAACACCCCTGCTAGGGCTTACAGTCCAGCTGCCTGCCTGTGAGCCTTCGCTCGCTCGCTCGCTCACTCGCACCGGCTCTCTCTCTCTCTCCACACTGCTTGCTGCTTCCTGCTCTCCTGCAACCTCCGTCTTTTTTCCTTGCTTTTTATCTCCCTTTGAGTCTGTGACCTGCTCTGACAAAAGTCAAACAGGTTTGATCTTATTGTTAGCCAAGGGTGAGCTTTGTGTGTATGAGAGCTGACAACTGATGAATGCTCGTCCCAAAGTACAAAGAATACAATTCAGTGACAAAGAATAGGAACCGCAGGTGTTTGGGACCCAACAAACAGAAGGGAAACTCGTCTGGATGATGTTCAATGTTTAAGGTACCAGAAAAACAAAAAAAGGATCTGAGACTGCAGCTGAACTTGCCTCTGTTAAGCAGCACGTTATTGGCAGTCACAAAAAGGGGTGGACACGACTGTGCTCAGAGGTCGGCACACAGTCGGTAAATGTGATACGCCCAGCGATTTTCTGTCGTACAGTGTAAATTGAAATGGCACAACGACAAGAATCAGCAACAGAGTCAGCAAGTCTGACATACCCAACAACTAGAAGTGACATCGGTTTAAGGCCGAAAATAGGCCAAGAATGGTCACCATAGGATTAAGGCCTCTCCCCAAGGGGTTTAAATTCTAGCAGACAAGGTCAATGACAAATTGACATACAGTACATTAAGTAAAAAGTATAAAGTATTAGGGCTCCCCCAAAATATTATATAGAAAAAATAGTCAACAAAAGTAATGAAATAAACAGACCTATCAATGGAAAACAATGGAGAACGGGCACAGGGCCCTGATAAAGTCGTAACGAGAGGAGACAAGTTAGCAAATGTATGCCTAGCATGGCATTCAGGTGCATTTGGAGACGTGGTCGACTGATCTGAAAGCCGGAGCATTTTAAATTTTTGTTTCTTTACTTCATCAGAAAGACAGCTGTCACATTTTGTTTATTAAATATTTCTGTAACAATGAGTCACCTTCCAAAATAACAGTGGGAAAGTAATTACATGTATTACTAGAATACATAAATACATGTTTTTTAATTGCAAAATCATGCATTTAAAAACTGAAACCAAACAGGCTTGGGTTGCTGGAAGCAGACCCCCCCCGAGTCAAACGGAATTGATGAACGTTTGTTAGTCGTTGGTGGTGGAGGGTCTGTGGCTCGTTGTAGTTCATTTTTCTTAACCATAATATTGTCTGTCTTTAGTATGGTACTTTTATATATTGTACCCGAAATATTTCTTCAAAAATTGTTATATTTTACACTATTTAATATTTTGCACTTTGCACTTTAATGTGTGTATTTTCTGCACTGTACTTGTGCTGCTTATACAAGTTGCATCAGTGAGAGTAATGCAAATGACAACAAAGTTGAATTAAACTTTTTACTAGAAGTATCTAATAGACAGTTAACATCTGTGTTTGGATCTAAAAGTACAATTGCTGGCTGCAGGGGTATTGTCTGTGTTGTTGTGACAGGGAAATATGAAATCATTATAATTTGCAGATAATGGAGACATTTTTGTTTTGTTAGTGTAACATAAATACTGAGTATTCATTTATTCACTTTAGAGATCACCTTTACTTTTTCATTCATTTATAGGAAAGAGACTTTTATGTTGGGGTGGCACAGTGGCGCAGTGGGTAGCACTGCTGCCTCGCAGTTAGGAGACCTGAGTTTGCTTCCTGGGTCCTCCCTGCGCGGAGTTTGTATGTTCTCCCCATGTCTGCGTGGGTTTCCTCCGGGTACTCCAGTTTCCTCCCACAGTCCAAAGACATGCAGGTTAGGTGCATAGTGTGTGCTTGGTGCGTGTGTGCCCTGTGGTGGGCTGGTGCCGTGCCTGGGGTTTGTTTCCTGCCTTGCACCCTGTGTTGACTGGAATTGGCTCCAGCAGAACCCCGTGACCCTGTAGTTAGGATATAGTGGGTTGGGTAATGGATGGATGGATGGACTTTTATGTTTTCTTTTCTTGCATTTTTCATTTCCACAGTCATAAAGATCTCCTGTGACATGAAGCAGCAGGAGAAATGCATTGGTGTTGTAAAGTTTTGTGCAAGCTGCTGATTGACACAGAGGACCCACCCGTGTGTACCACAATACTAGAAGTTACATCACTTGTATTTTTAATTTTGCAGTACATTTCTCAATATTTGAAGGCATACAGAAGGTTTATCAGTTGCGGTTGCGCAAGGATTAACAAGTCAGAAAGAATAAGTTCTGGGGTGTCACCCTCGCCGTCCCTGTTTAATTGCATTGGTGTTTTCTTCAGATATAAGCAAACTGGCACTCAATGGTACAAGAGAAATAAACAAAAGAGTCTCCAGCAGCCTCTTTAGGGCTTAAATAAAATGGCCCATGAATGTGGGTCAAAGGGACGGATCACAGAATGATATCTCCTTCTGGCAGGCATGAGATTTATAGGGCAGGGACAGGAAGGGGTGGAGTCAGGGACACTGTTGAGGGGGATTCAAAAAGGGGGACATGATCAGTGCCAGCACCCTCTCTTGTCCCAGTATCTCAAATGAGCTCAGAAGATGTTCCTCCTCTGCTCTGAATACATTTTTATTTCAAGATTACTTGACATTTTGGACAGTTCTAAGACATCAAGGATTCTCCATGTATGGTTAGTTTTAGACGTTATTGACATATGGACATAGGTTTTGGACATATATATATATGTATACTGTATATATATTTTTTTTGTTATTTTTTTCTTTTTACTTTGATGCCATTTTGTTTGTTCGACGTTGTCACCATTTTATAGTCCCATTGCCATGATGTAATGCTCATTTGTGGAGTTATGGTTCTGTGATGTCGTGCAGTGAGTGCCGCATGCTCATCAGCATCTGAGGTGGTTGAAATTGATCAATTAACAGTGCGTTTGAGTCTCCTGAGTGATTTATAATTTAAGAAATACAGCGAGCGTTATGGCTAGTGTTTTGGTTTCAGTGTCTGATTTTCCTGATCTTCTGGTTTCGACTCTCACTATGTTGAAAGTATGCAAACCATCTACTGATCACCCATCCATCCATTTTTCAACCTGCTGAATCTGAACACAGGGTCACGGGGGTTCTGCTGGAGCCAATCGTAGCCAACACAGGGCACAAGGCAGGAACCAATCCCGGGCAGGGTGCCAACCCACCACAGGACACACACAAACACACCCACACACCAAGCACACACTAGGGCCAATTTAGAATCGTCAATCCACCTAACCCGCATGTCTTTGGACTGTGGGAGGAAACCGGAGCACCCGGAGGAAACCCACGCAGACACGGGGAGAACATGCAAACTCTACTGATCATTCTTTCTAAAATTCACTGTCTTGTATTGCTGTGGGAAGTACAAGTACATTCCTGGTTCCATAAAGACACACAAAACAATTAAGGGTTAGGAACTAGGGAACAATGAACAACTGGTGGGAGAAGTGTACACTTAATAAAAAAAACAAGGAATAATAATAATAATTCTTTAAATTGCCTTTCCCAAGGTTTATTCCATATTTTCCCAGCTAGGGTTTTTTTGAGAAGTTTTTCCTTCTTCTTAGAGAGTCAAGGCTGGGGGGGCTGTCAAAAGGCAGGACCTGTTAAAGCCCATTGCGGCACTTCTTGTGTGATTTTGGGCTATACAATAATAAATTGTATTATATTGTATTGTACTGTACATTTATATAGCACTATTCTCACTACTGAAAACGCTTTGCATAGCGAGTGGAGAGCCACTTCAGCCGCCACCAATGTACAGCATCCACCTGGATGACGTGACAGCAGCCATTTTGTGCCACTGCACATTAGCTATTAGGTGGTGAGAGGATGAGAGATGGAGACAGGGGGTGATTAGGGAGCCATGGAGGGCAATTTAGACTGGACATTGGGATACACCCTGCTCTTTACAAAAGATGCTCAGGGGTCTTTAATTACCACAGAAAGTTGGGACCTCTCTTTTACGTCTCACTTGAAGGATGGCACCATTTTTGCAGCACGGTGTTCCCGTCACTGCACTGGCACAGTGGGATCTACATTCAGACCACAGGTTAAGCTGACCTCTACAACACCTTCACCAACAGTAACCCAAACTTTTTTTCTTAGATGGTCTCCAATCCAAGTACTGGCTGGGCCCGAATACGCTTAGCTTCAGGTGGATTACTGGTCCTGAAGAACTTGTAGTATGACTGCTGGCTATGGAACAGGAAGATACAAATGTTAGAAGAGAGCAAACAAAATTATTGTCAGAAGAAGGCAGGTTGAGGCCAAACGATACTACCGTCAAAACCAAAGTGAAGATCCAATCTCAGAACTCTAAGATCAGCTAAAGTCAGAAGGAATGCCTAGCCAAAGTTATGGCCAATGAGAAGCATGAAATGTAATTTCAGAATAATCCAAAAGCTTGGATACAGTGACGCTTGATGATGTTATGTGCTGCGACATCGATGGTTACGTGGCAGTAACAGAGGCCATTGCCATGCCCAACATGGAGGCAGACACAAAGACAAACAAAAGCAGAGGTGAGACGCTGGTCTGCTCCATGTTTACATATTGGTTCAGGGATCAGTCAAGCATTTTATGGTGGGTTGTGAACTTGATGGTAGCACATGTAGCACTGGCTTCAGCTTTAGACATTGGTTTCTGGGGTCTGCTGGTTTCTTTATTAGAAAAGGAAAACATTTTTCTGTACCGATTTCATCATTCTATTAATTGGACAGCCTGGTTTCAATGCAATGGTTTCTCATTTTCCTTCTTTTCCACCCAACCTGTCCACTCCACTCTCACTTTTATGTTACTCTGTCTTTTGTTCCCTGATTTCCAGATTAGTCCGCAGCAAGCTGAGGGAGACATCTGGGAGAACTCCAATACCTGTGAAATAATTCTTAGCAAATGGGAGCGCCGTCACTTTTAATGTTCAATCATATCTGTGGAAAAAGCATTTGTTCGATTATTTGGCTATTTTTGTGACATTATTATAAATCTAGAGGGTCTTTGGATAATTGTCATTTTTATACAGCTACTCGTGAATAGAAATGCTTATCAAGTAGGAATCTGGAGGGATCGCTCAATTTTTTTTTTTTTCTTATTTAAAGCTATTTGCTCATGGAATGAGAAGAAAAATGTTTTTTGCTGGCTTCAGGCATTTTGCCTCTGTCTGCTTTAAATGATGTATTTATTTGAATACATTTTTGTGCCGGGGCTCCTTTAGCATGCATGCCTGAAAGCAAAGAGTCGCTGTGTGCTGGTTGGGCTGGAGCATCTTGGGGGAATTTATCAGGAGACTGTGGACAAAATCTCAACCTGAGATCTAATTTCAATTAGGCGTGTGGCCCGTCTGTGGAGGGCTGGCTCTACTGGAAGCCATGCTGGCACAGAATTACTTAAAAAAAATCTATTATTACCTTGTTCAAAAGAAAAATGAAGAAATGTATAAGCTGTTTTTAGCACAGCAAATATTTCATTGTATTTCAGACACTCAGAATGAGGTTAGTCTCTGTTCCACAACTTGAACCCTTGTCCTAGAAAATACCTAACTCCACAAACCAACGGGACGTTTTTAGGCCCTGATCACATTTCCAGGGTTATCCTCAAAACCACTTCTAGGGTCAGAAATGACCCTTGAATTTCTTGGAGCTCTGCTAAGAGGCCCTAGCTTTACCTTCTATTAAAAGGAAGTGGACGAAGATGAAGACATTGTTTTAGCTCTTTTTAAGACCCTCAAAGCAAGAAGGGGAAGCCACTTCAATAACCACTAACGTGCAGCACCCACCCAGATGATGCGATGGCAGCCATTTGTGTGCCAGTATGCTCACCACACATTAGCTGTTAGGTTGTGAAGAGGTGAGAGAGAGAGAGGGAGGCAATTAGAGATGATTAAGGGGCTAGTATGACCAGGCCATGGTGGGCATCTTAGCCAGGACATCGGGAAACGCCCTACTCTTTATGAAAGATGTCCAGGGATCTTTTATAACCACAGAGAGTCAGGACATCATTTTTACATCTCATCCCGGCTGCCATTTTTGCAGCACAGTGGCCCTGTCACTGCACTGGGGCATTGGGATCCACACACAGACTGCAAGGGGGGTAAACTCCCCCTGCTGTGCTTATCAACATCTCTTCCAGCAGCAACCTAAGCTTTTCCAAGGTGGTCTTCCATCCAAGTGTTGTCTGGGTCCAAACATGCCTAGCTTCAGGTGGATGATGTGTTTCAGAAGTGAATGGGATATGGCTGGTGGCTTGTTAGAAGGCCAAACAACCTCTAGGTAGCACTAAATAATACCACATATTGGGGGGGTTGTGATGGGTTGGGGCAGGTATTAATGTGTTATGTAGTTGGCCTTTCTGCTGCCATGTTCTGGACTAAGGGACCTTTAAAACATTGCCTGTCACCCCATTGCCCCTTATCCATTTCCATGCCCTTGGAATTATTACCTCTGATGGACTCCCTCCAGACATGTACTCCTCCACCTCCTTTCTGTTCAGCCCTGTGGTCCTCAGGTAGATAGACAGAGAATACTTTAGATAGACAGATACTTTATTAATCCCAAGGGGAAATTCACATAATCCAGCAGCAGTATACTGATACAAAAAACAATATTAAATTAAGGAATAATAAAAATGCAGGTAAAAACAAACAATAACTTTGAATAATGTTTGCATTTACTCCCCTGGGTGGAACTGAAGAGTCGGATAGTGTGGGGGAGGAACGATCTCTTTAGTCTGTCAGTGGAGCAGGACGGTGACAAAAGTCTGTCACTGAAGCTGCTCCTCTGCCTGGAGATGACACTGTTCAGTGGATGCAGTGGATTCTTCATGATTGACAGGAGTTTGCTTAGTGCCCATCGCTCTGCTACAGATGTTAAACTGTCCAACTTTACTCCTACAATAGAGCCTGCCTTCTTAACAAGTTTGTCCAGGCGTGAGTCGTCCTTCTTCTTTATTTGTCTTAAGAGGAAAATGTAGGTTTTTATAGGCCCTTTAAGAAATACTGTAGCAAGCAACAAAAAACACCCTTTTAAATACACACAAGAACTACAAAAAAGATGAAAACTTCTGACTTGGCTAAAGAAAAGAGAGCATTTCCAGTCATCCATTATAAAGCTATATTGGGAGTCCTAGTAGCATTTCTTAACACACTTCTTCTGAATAATTCATTGGCTGGAAGTCCTCACAGAGAGAATGTGCAGCATTGTTTATAGTAGCCATCAGTTTCTCTCCTCCACTACTACCTCCATGCTGATTTGTCATCACTGATGGGTCTTAACCACTGACATCTGCATACATGTGGGCATTAAGTACTCAATTTGGGAGCTGATAGGAATCAGTTACTGGATTCTGGGTAATGGAAGACATTAAGGATTGTTTCTGGTGGGCTTTAGGTGACATTTTCTGGTCAATGAAGGGCATCTGAGACTAGTTACTGATGAGGAATAGTCACTTGTCTTCACTTCTAATGTACACATTGGGGGGCACTGTGTGTTTAATTCTGTTTACTGGTGGTTATGATTTATGGTCAATATGAGTTTTAGGTACTGGGTTCTGAATACTGGCAAGATTTGTGGTCATTGGTGGATATTAGACACTAGTTTATGATTACTCATGTCAATTACATAGGTGCACCTCAGATGCTGTCTTCTGTACATGGTAAACGTAGATATGGTTTCTGGTCATTGGCCTCCAAACCTTTTTAAAGAAAGCTGCTGCCTTTGGATCAATGGTGACCATCACACGCTTGTTTCCTAATACTGGTGTGAATGGTTTTTAGTGACCAGTAGGCACCTCAGCCTGGGCATCTTATGAGCATTAGGAGATAGTTAATGGCTGCTGATGGTAATTATGTGATTTTTGGTATAGGAGACCATTAGGAATTGGTTAGTATTAGTCACTGGTTTCTGGGAACTGTGATGGTTTTTAGTTAGTGTTAACCATTAGACACTGTTTTTAGGTACTGATTGGCACTAGATGAAGCATTAGACTGCGCTTTCTGGTCAGCATTGGGCATTAATGTCTAGTTTCTGGGTCTCATGCTACTTTATATTATGAAGCAGATGTTTTTCCGGATGCATTTTCTTCTTCCTTTGCTCCTGTGTGATTTTGAACTCTTTGTAAAGCACATCTCCTGTGTGTGCCAGACAGAGCATGGCATGTGCTTCTGAACTTCACTTAATCAACGACTTCAATACAGGCCTGCTTTATTCCCATTTAAAATTCTGACAGTCATTTTTGCTCCAGGCCACTGATCTTTTAAACAGCCATTGTTCCCAATCACTTGTTATTGGCAGCTTTTGTCCAAGGGGGGCATTGGGGGAAATGACATGGGTCTTTGCAGTTTCCCTGGCGCCATCTCTTTCTAAGACAAGTTGTGCAAACATTGGCTGGCTGTGGCCACAGACTCCACTGGCTCAGCACCCTGAAAAGCGCCGCGGGTAAACAGATTTTTTATTCTGCGTCCCCTTCCAAGTGCGGCGAGTTATTGGCAGCCTCTTGATAAACTGATTAGGCATGCCGTATTGGAGAGCGCGATTGCGTGCTCTAAAGCCGTGAAGATAACTAATGAATTACCTTTTTTGCCAGGGTTTTCCGCAGGCACATTGGGTTAATGCGCCAGCCTCTTCAGAGCTGGTTTAAGCTGCCATATTAAAGGAGCAGTCTATTAACAAAATCTGCATAGCATAATTAAAAGCAGGGTGCTAAACAGATTTTTGAGAGGCCATGTAAAATCTCTAGTGAAGCCTTTTTCATTATCTTAGGGACTTGATCTTAGCTTTTGCAGAGGGCATCCTGATCCCACATGCCCGCATCACTGTAACTGTGCTGAGCCTCCGACGGAGCTTTTTTTTACGGTAAGAAGCACTCGAGAGTCTGGGAGCCGCTGAACACCTGGAAACTCGTGGAGACTGAGCACCGTGGATTCTTGGTGGGAAGATGCCACAGCTGGCCCAGCTGCAGCACAACACCTGCAAGGGCCCTGTTTCACCTTGGCATGTGCCCCTCAAATACAAGGATTGCTTTTCTCATTTATTTATATATATTGGTTAAACTTTTGATAAAATGCTGGGTTCACATTCGCCTGGACAGATGGGAAAAATGAACCTCCCAGTGGGTGGTTTTATGTGAACAACTTCCAGAGTGGTAGCTCCTGCTGGGACAATTTGGAGGAAGCATTTTGTTATTTTTTTTTTAATTTAATTCTTTTTATTTAAAATAAAACATTATAATGACAGAACTCAAATAAATAAATGAAGATAGCACAGCTAGTACAATAATATGCCCGAAAAGCAATCTATAAAACTACGCATCCATCCAAGAGAGCTACATGACTAGAGAGCGCCATCTGAAATGGGTCTTTGCATGGGATAAAATAGCAGATAAAATAAAAAGAATGAGCACAGGTCTGGTGTATTAACGTTAGGATTAAATCATTGAATTTTTACTAACATTGTGAAGAGATTCTCAGAAACAGAATTTGATTTTTTCCAGTGTGAGATTATTACCCACTGAGTTAGAGCGGGTGGATTAGGATTCTTTCATTTCAGCAAAGTACATCTCAACGACAAAATATAAAAAATTCTATGAATCAAATCACAGTAATAGCAATACATAACATAAATAAAATATTTAAAACTAACCAACCCGCGGCGTAGCATATGCCGCATAATTATGTATTGATGGGTGAACACCTCCTGAAAGACACAGTTGTCCAAATGGGGTTGGTTTTGAGGATACGACTGTAGGTGAATGAAAAGATGTAACTCTGGAGAGGGCAACATACAATACAGCGTTTTACACGCTGCATACAGCGATTCACATCCGCGACAAATATGATTCTTCTTAGATGGTGCTGTCACGTCCACCCACGCTCTCGAAGCATACACACTGCCTGGTCATGTGCCCGCTCGCAAGAGCAACCAACAGAGACCTGCCCACCAACTATAAGACCATGGTACACCCCCTGCAAACTATTCTACACGCCGCATACAGCGATTCACATCTGCGACAAATAAACTGTTTTACACACTGCATACAGTGATTCACATCCGCGACATGATTTTTCCTGTCGCGTCCACCCTCACATTTGAAGCATACACACTGCCTGGTCATGTGCCCGGTCACATGCCGCGTCCACCCTCATTCTCGAAGCATACACACTTCCTGGTCATGTGTCCGCTCGCAAGAGAAACTCACGGAGAGCCGCCCACCAGCTACCTGTGTGTGTGTGCCTCTGTCTGTCTCTGGCGTGGCTTTCTCTCGCGCTGCCTTTGTGTGAACCGGTCAGGCACAGAGAAGGTCAGCTGCTGAGAGAGCGTCTCGACTGTTGCAGGGCCTGCATTGGTGAAGCAGGTGAGTCGGTAATGAAACAGAGGCACAGAGCTTATTGCTTTTTAAAGACTGCTTCCTTCATTGTGTTATAACCTCAGTTTTAAAGGATTGTTTTAAGGATCCCATGGGATACCCCTCGCAAACCGTTTCACACGCTGCATATTCAGATTCACTTCCGTGAGAAACATGCGTCTATGAACAGTCAACGTGGTTCAGAGGTGCATGAGGCCTCTGCGACAGACGAACATAAATGACGCCGTTTTTCCGGTGTCATCGCATCCAAGTTGGTGGCCGTGGTTCTGCAAGTTGTCGTCGTATCCAATGGTCTTAGAGTTGTTGGGCGTGGCTCCTTTCTGCGTGCGCCATGGGCATCTTACTTGTCGGCGGCTTAGTGAATCCACGCCCCTTCCGGTGTGCTTTCCATGGGTGTCTTGCCTTAGTGAATTATATATATAGATGTACATTTTCAAACATTTGACAAGGTCAGTTCTCACGAGCACCACAACACAATGGCTTTCTCTGTCATCAAACCATGAGCCATTATGCAGGATATCTTAGACTGCACCCTCCATATTCAGTTACAAAACATATAAGGATGGAGTCCAGTCTGAGCACAAGAGCACAAGCTCATCAGGTGAGGTATGGCTGCCCTATCGGGCATTTCCAACTTTCTGGCCTGTTCCAGTGTTTCTGTCATATCTGTCATTGAGACGTAGAGAGCAACGGGCATCTTGCCCTGACAAAAATGGAAATGGAAAAATAAGCAGTGACTTCATTGTACTTGCCGCTGTAATGTGTAAGACCTTCAATGTATTATTTTGTTCTTCATAAATAGGATTTGTGCTCTGGCTTGTCCATTCATCTCCCCAGAGCCACCATGACAAGGTAGCAGCAATGTTGGGATAACAAAAGCAGCTGTGCCTTTAAACAAATCATTAACTGTACCCTAACGCTTTATGGCCGTTGCGCTTTTAAGGCGTTTAATTTACACTCTAACACCTTTTTCTTCCGGCTCTCATCTCTTTTTTTGCTGTTCCGTCTGTTTTTAGAAATAGGATTCATGTGATGGAGGTTCATTCCTTCAAACACACTATTTGTTTTTTTTTTTTTTTTTGCCTGGCCACACTATTCTTATATCGTAATGGCATAATGTCACTTGGACCACCCGTGGAGGCTGCTTTTCAGTACAATGCAGGCCCATAGCTGCCATCATTACCTTTCAGATCCTACCCCTGTCAGAAAGTGGGAACAATGTCTTTGCAAAGTTAATTACTAAACAGATGTTAATATCATGGGCCATGCATTCATCAAAGTTAGAATTGAAAAGCCCCCGGGAGGGCCACCTGGAGCGATCCTGTGAATTTCAAGTCATCTCTCATATGGTGTTGTCCTCCCTTGTGAAGATACCTGGGACGCTTGTTCTTCTATCACCGTGTTGTGACACTTTTCCTGGGCCACCTTCAGACATGGACAAATTTGTTGGTACGCCTCCTTGGAAAGAAAATCTAACCTACAGTTGTCTCTGAAAAAACCTGAAAGTGACAAAAGTAATTGGCACCCATCACCGTTTATTCTGATTTTTTTTTAAAAAGTGGACTTTGCTTTAAAGTTTTGATTCAACAGAATATTTCAAATGATAACACAAATAAAAAATGACGTGAACAGAAGTGATCCTTAACCTAATATTTTGTTGCACAACTTTTAGAGACAATCGCTGCACATACAAGTGATTCCTGGAGCTGTCAATGAGACTTCTGAACCTGTCCACAGGCAGTTTGGCCCACTCGTCAGGTTTGATGGGGTCCTTCTACAGACTGCATGTTTCAGTTCCTTGCATAGATGTTCAAAGCAGGGCTCATAGATGGCCATTTCAGAATAGTTCAATGTTTTGTTCTTAGCCATTCTTGGGTGCTTTAAGCTGTGTGTTTTGGATCCTTATCCTGTTGCAGGATCCATGACCTGTGACTGGGACAGAACTTTATGATATTGGGCACTAGGTTTTGCTCTCGAATGTCTTAATAGTCTTGAGATTTCATTATTCCCTGGACAGACTGAAGACACCCTGTACCAGATGCAGCAAAGCAGACCTAAAATACAACTGAGCCTCCTCCATGTTTCATAATTTGCATGGTGTTCTGGTCTTTGAAAGCTTCATTTTTTCATCTGTGGATGTAGAACTGATGTGAGCTTTCACAAAGCTCCAGTTTTCTGTCATCTGACCAAAGCACATTCTCCCAGAAGCATAGTGGCTCGTCAGTACGCATTTTAGCAAATTGCTGTCTGGCTTTTTTATGTTTTTCGTTTCGCTCAGTTGAGTCCTCTTGGGTCCTCTTCTGTTGAGCTCACTGCCACTCAAAAAGCAAGAGATGGGGTGATCAGACATTGATGGACCTTGACCTTGGAGTTCACCTTGTATCACTTTGGAAGTTGTCCTTGGCTTCTTGTCTACCATTTTCACTATCCTTCTGCCCATTCTGGGGTCGATTTTCCTCTTGCAAGCTGTTTCCATGGAGGTTAGCTACAGTCCCATCGACCTTAAATTTCTTAAAATTTGCAACTGCTGTCACAGGAACATCAGTTTCCTTGGAGTTGGTCTTGTAGCCTTTGCCTATAACCTGTTTGTCAATACTTTACATTCTGGTCTCATCCGAGAACTCTCTCCTTTGCTTTTTTTGGTCCATGTTCAGTGTGGGACACACGGTGATACCAAACAGTGGAGTGACAACCTTTCTCCATTTAAATTGGCTGAATGATTGATTGCACGACTAGAGACATGTGATATGAATTCAAGAAAACTGCTAGTTTCAAAAATCACTCTAATCCAATTATTATGATTTTTTCTAGGGGTACCAACAAATACTGTAAGGCCGGGCCATTTTATGAGTTTCTTTGTACAATAAGCAATACTTTGATCTCTTTTCACACTTGCTGTGTTTTACTCGCTGACATATCAAAGGCGTGCAGGTATACCTGGGACGATTGCTTTTCATTTCATTACTTTTCAGGAGGCATACGGCACTTTCTCAATCAGCTCTAAGGGCACCAACAGATTTGTCCACGTCTGTAGCTGCCTGTCGACTCTTCTTCATTTCATCAGGAGTTCTTAGTTAAACCCATAAGGTTGTCCTATTTAGACAAATTGAAAAAGCTTTCATTGACACTACATGTGCGAAAATTCAGAACATGTCTGGCTGAGCTTTAATTCATTTATAAGATGAATATTCTTTTCTCTATTATCTGAACTGAGTTTATTTATTTAGTTATTTATGTAAGTACCAGTCCACTGCAGGGCATACGTAAGGTTCATAGTCCCATTCAATCATGCCATCAGTCTGTCCTAACTTACAAACTTCAGCACTGGCACACTTAATAACGACATGTCCAGCATTTGCATCACAGTGGACCCCATGAAAACCTACATAGACACATGAAGAAAGTGCAAACTTCGCTCATAGTGTAACCTCAATGGAAAATAAACCCAGGGGTCTAAGAGACAGCAGCATTAATCACTGGAACAGTGTCACACCCAGTCATGTGCAGCTGACGCCAAATGGAGTGCCAACTTGAGACTGTCTTCATCATGTTGGTTCAAGAGGCAGGGAATTGAACACAAGCCCCTGGAACTGTTACACAGCAGTCCTAATCACTTCAGCAGCACTCCACTCAGTTTTGTACAGCTGATGCAAAATGAAATGCCAACTTGTACGTCTTTTGACATTATCTACAAGATTAAAAGAATCTACAATTCTGTCAACTTAAGGGTGAATCACATACTCAAGGACACCAATGGAAATTAAATGAGAATTGTATTTAGGGCTAAATTCCAGGAAGCTCTTCTTTACTCAAAGATTTGTGGAAATCTGGAACAAACTACATATGTAGTTGAAATCAAAATGTAGACAACAGGTATCTGGATGAGGTATTGGGGACAACTTAGTTATTAGCTAAACAAACAAGCCTGATGGACTGAAAGGTTTCTTCTCATTTGTCAAATTTCTTATGTTCTTATGATTGTAAACCCCCTTGCAAGGGCGTGCCGGTCAACATCACCAAAACACTCCAATTGGTGGTGGACGTCTGACATTCTGGGGAGACCTTGAGTTCAGTTGCATTAATGGAAGAGTAGAAGGAGGTAAGGATGGAGCAGAAATATAAATATTGTAAGTGTATGTCCATCTTAATAGCAGATTGGATTAGGTGGACATCAATCATGGTGTGCTAACTGGCACTTTTGGCAAGGGGGATGGGTTCTGTCTAATGGCCCCTTCTATCCTACCCACATCCCCCTTGCCCACTCTAACAGGCACATTGACATAGGGACAATATTATTACATCATTGTTATACACTTCAGTATCTTGCACTTGTGTGATGGTTTTTTTCTTTAGCTGTTGCTGCATCTCAGTTTTGTGACCATGTATTTTAGGCCCCCGCCGCACACTTCTGCAGTTTTTGCCCATCTGTGTTTTTTAAACTGTTAAGGTTTAAGTCTTTTCATACTTCTGGCTAATCTAAAAGTATCCAGATGACACAGAAGAGGAGCACATTAGCTCTTTAGATTTGATTTAAAATCCGACTGAGTGTGTCACCTGCTGTAAATGTGCTTGGGAACAGATGCCAAATCTATCTGTGAAAAAGAAGAATTAAATTATGAAAGAAAAAAAAACACAGTAAAATATTGTTGAGGGCTCTTAGTGTGACCAGCTTTAATAGAGTCAGATTTTTGTTAAAAAGTAATACATAAAAGAGCTTGAGGATAGCAAATTGTGTTTGAATGAGAAATGAGAACATTTATTTCTTTTGTCCCTTCCTATAAAATAGGATTTGCTGAAATTACAAGAGCTGGCACAATACCTAATGGCTCTCTAGCAGTTTGTGACTTCCAACAGTGTGAACGCGGAGAAAACCTACATGAACACTGGAGGAATGTGCAAACTGCACACATAGGGTAACCATCCATCAACCAAGTGATAAAGGGTCTGGCACCGTCTCAATAGCAAATCCACCATAGAGTGACCCCTAGCCAGTGACCCCTAGTGGCCACCAGAGACTCGACAAGACTACAGGTATCTATCTATCTATCTATCTATCTATCTATCTATCTATCTATCTATCTATCATATAGTGCCTTTCCTATCTATCTATCTATCTATCTATCTATCTATCTATCTATCTATCTATCTATCTATCTATCTATCTATCTATCTATCTATCTATCTATCTATCTATCTATCCATCGGGCCACCATAGAGTGTCACTCGACAAGACTATGGGCCTTTAGACTGTATGGAAGAGAACATGAAGGTGCTACACAGAAAGAGCCTCAGTCAGGAGCCATGAGGGGATCTCATTAATATACTTTATGAATACAGACTTCACACTTATTTTGCAATTTTTTTTTATAGCACAATTCTCACCAATCACTCCAAGTAATTCCCAAAAGACTTGCTGGTTAGGCTACCTGGTGATTACAAAATGGGGCCTGTGTGTGAGAATGGACCCTGCAATGGGCTGGCGCCCTCTTCAGCACTGTTTCCTGCCTTGCACTCAGTGTTGATGGGAGAGGTTCCTGCCCCAGTAGCCCTAATTTGGATTTAGTGGGTTTCAGAATGTTATGTCATGTTATTTCCCAGCATTTTCTATCAAAGAACCAATGAGAACATGACACAAGACAACACAGTTGAGTGCCACATTGGTCTGTGTAACTCCACACAAGCTTTGGCTGGCTAATGAGCCTTTGTAGCTTTGTCTTAGTCTGCCTTCTTTCCCTGACCTCCAGGAGGAGCCAGCATGCTTGGGCCATTGGACACTCTGTGAAGCTCAGTTGGGCAACATTGGCACATCAGCTCACTCAAATCTCATACTCGGTCAAAATAAAGATTTCAGTTGATAGTGCTGAGAAAACAAAGATACTTTATGAAAGTGCAATATAAAGATTGATTATTGTTATTTACTTAAGCAGTAAAAGTGCCACTTGGATCCAAGTTTTTTGAAAAAGATTATCATGTTTTGTTTAATATTTTTTGGCATAAAATCCTTATTTTCATTGTTAGCTGTGGAAATGGCAACTGTTCATTATGCAGAACAGCATGTACACTTGAATGCTGATTTCAGAGGTGCTCATATAATAATTAATACCCCCCCCCAACACACACACACACACACATGCACAAAATGCCACACAACAGTCTACAAGATGAGCAGCTATCTCCAACTTTGGACTCACATTTGTGATGCGTTAATAACACTGCCTTGTAATCAGCAAGATGGCATTTGTTCTAATTAGAGGAGCTCTATCATAGCCGTATCGGCAAGAAGGGAAGCCTGCTAATATGTTTGCTCCACATTAATATCCCCACAAACTGCTTACTGGCACTGTTTGTCTAAAATTACAAGGTCAATTAAACTCAATAGACAAACTGATTATTGCTAAATTGCACAATTAATTACTAATAGCAAATCAGGCAGCATGGTCAGCTTCACTTCCAGTGGCAGGTGTTTGTCTTTCCCACAGGCATAACAAAAAGAGAATATAAAAGAAATTAATTTGTGATTCTTTTATCTTCAGTTCTAAACTGAATAAAAATATGTTTGTGTATAAAGCATAAATAGCACATATTATTATATAAATAATTCCATGTGCATGATAGTTTGTGTGTTAAACAATGCGGTTGATTTTTTATCTATCTATCTATCTATCATAAGAAAATAAGCAGGGGCAAAATAAAGACCACCGTGGCACCCCATTTAACATGTAATGTAAAAGAAATGAAAGCAAATAACGAAAGGACACAATGAACCAAGCAAAGGCTTCTTAGATTTAAAGAGTGTCTGCTAGGGAAGCTGCATCTTCTTCAGACACGGGTTCAAGGCTGATGATCTCTTAAATGCCCAGTGAGAGTGGAGATTGTGAGATGGTCCCAAATGTGATGTCAGAGACCCTCTTGCGCCTCGTCTTCTGGTCTGTGGATGATAGGACAGAAAGAAGTAATGTCTTTGCAACCCAGCCTTGGGTGAGAAATGTTGATACCTTATTAGATCCTTATGTGTGACACTGTTATATAGTGCCTTTTCTTTTTACCTTTCTTCTGTCTGTCTGTGTATCTCTCTGTCACTACTAGAATCAGACAGCTACAGAAATCTCTCTATAAATATACAGCATATTGTCATGTCATTTTCTAACCCACTTAATCCAGACCAAAACTGTCAGGGGTGCTGGAGCCAATCCCAGCTACCCAGCTAGGGCACATGGCAGGAACAAACCCTGGGCAGGGTGCCATTCCATCTCAGGGTGACAGTATATTATGTTTTATGTTTTATCTGTGTATAAATTATAGGTGGTATTTACCACTGATGGCTCCAGCAGACCCCCGCGACCCTGTACTTACGATATAGCGGGTTGGATAATAGATGGATTTACCACTGATGGTGGCACACTAGTGCAGCAGGTAACATTGCTGCCTCATGGGTCCAGCAGTCCCTGTTTGAATTCTGCATCAAGGAGTGATCCGCATAGTGTTTGCATGTTTTTCTAGTGCCTGTGTGGGTTTTCCCACAAGTACTCTGATTTTAGTTTCATATTTTTAAACATTATTGCTTAGCTTAAATGGTGACTGTAAATTTGGCTCTGTGCGAGTATGAATGCAGATGAGTATGTGAGCGGGCCCAGTGATGGACTAGTGCTCTGTTCCAGTGTTGATGGTGATGGGACAGACTATGGGTCCCTTGACCTTGATTTAGAGATGTAGATTAAGCCTGACTATCGTCTTCTTCCACCTTTACTGACGAAGTGGAGAAGCCTTCAGAAAATGCAGACATGGGAAGATTAACAGGACAGTCCATCTCTTTTTTATATGGCACCATAACCACTCAGTGAGATAAAAAAAAGTCTTCAGCCAGCAATGGAAATCCAGATTTTGACTACTTGTGTTACCATGAGTCAGTCAGCCTTTCTGACATTTAAGTATGTAGGCCACAACATACATTCATCCATACTATAGATAGCGTAAAAGAGTTAGCACAACACAGATAAAATATGGAGCCCCTGCTGGTGATCACCCGTACATCAGCAAGAAAACTGACAAAAAGTAGAAATATCTTTCCAGACAGGAGGCCATTAACAAGGCTACTGCTCTGTGGCTGTCATGGCCATTACAGTGGTACCTCTCCAGAAGGGGTGGGGCTTCTTTTGGAAGTAGGCGTTACTTCACGGATCAATGAGTCTCAGATCCTGTGGTCTGCAGATGAAAACAGGCAATGATGTGAATGACAGCGCCATCTCTCAACTTGGTGTGGAATTACAATTGATGCACAAGCCCAGAGAATGCCTCCTCGTACTCATATGTGTATGACATTAGATAAATGTGAAAGGCAATATATTACAGAGAGTGATGGATTTACTGTGTTTATTAAAATCTTTACTTGATCAAATAATAGGAATTTTTGAAGTGTTTTTTTCTTCCAATAAACTCAATAAAGCGCTCTATCGCATCTCTTACCACTCCTAGATATAATCAAAGGCAAAGCTTAATACATGAAAACAGACCTTCGTCTCTAAAAAGTAGCTGTGAAAGGTCAGGCAGTATCCAACCCGCTACATCCTAACATAAGGTCACGGGGGTCTGCTGGAGCCAATCCCAGGGTGCAAGGCAGGAAACAAGCCCCGGGCAGGGCGCCAGCCCACCGCAGGGCACACACACCCACATACTAGAGACAATTTAGGATTGCTAAAGCACCTACCCGCATGTCTTTGGACTGTGGGAGGAAACTGGGGAGAACATGCAAACTCCATGCAGGGAGGACCTGGGAAGTGAACCCAGGTCTCCTTACTGTGAGGCAGCAGTGCTACCACCATGCCACCCGGTATGAAAGGTGCTATATAAAAGAGAGAGAGATAGATAGATAGATGTGAAAGGTACTATATAAAAGATAGATAGATAAGTAGATAAATGTGAAAAGTGCTATATAAAAGGTAGGTAAATGTGAAAGGTGCTATATAAAAGATTGATAGGTAGATAGTGCTTTATTTATTGCACTGAGTTATCATTTAGCTATTGTTTTTATTTTGTATTTATGTATTAGTATTTATTGTCATTAGTAGTCCTTTATTTTAGTATTTGTTTATTTAGTTATTGGACTGGATTCTAAATGGAAGAGGAACTAACTACAACTTATTGGAAAATGCATGACAAAATGGCAGGAAAGTGTTACACATGATGACAGGGAGAAAGCAGACTGTTACATGAAAGGACTGGCTAATCCTTATGGCCTCTTCATTGTGCACAGATATTGTATAGAAGCAATTAAAAGACAAATTAAGTGGTTGGGTTACACAGGATGCAGTTCATAATGCCAAGAGAGGTTATATTTCATTGCTAAAGTGTATTTATGAGGCCAAATCGAGGACAATGTGTTCAGGATTGGTCTTTATGAGAACAAGAAGGTTTGTTTGTGATCTGAGGTAAATGTGCCAAACAAATGGTGGAAAACTGAGGAAGATGACTGGTTAATCTTAGATTTCCTTGTGATGATTCGTTCTGAGGCCGGTGCTATATGTACTACACACTAGTTGAGCAACAGATTAATTATGTACAAAATAAGAGCAGGTTACATTTGTCATACTTTAAGACTATGTTCTTTAAAAAGTTGTGGGGATCAGAAGAGCAAATGTCAGACACACTTTAAAACTGATAAATTTATGAAGTCAGGATCCTAACAGAGTGATGCAACAGTAGCCTACAAGTCAACAGGGGTCCAAAGGAGAAGACTAGCCACATCACTTTCTTCAGTTTACTTGGTAAATGGAAAGCTGCTGGTGTCATGTCGCTGCAATCTATACATTACGCTTATTTTGTGTAGTGGATACTTTCATTCATCATTACTCCTGATTTGCCAACCATTTTCTGGTTTTACAGATTGGCTGCTTGACCACAAACCTTTGTTCTTTAATCTCATCACAGGTTTTAAGCAGAGGCAGTTTAAAATCACACATTCAGGCAAATGTGTGCGCAGCACTAATAAGAATATACATCCAGCCACTAGAGGGCGCCATGCCTGCCATGCTTTGAAGTCCTGCCCAGTCATTAAGAGAGCAGAAGAGTTCATTTAGTGTTGCAGTGCAGGCCGCTAGAGGGATGATTAGCATGTAGTTTAAGAGTGTTAAAGTGAAATGCTAACCTAACCTAAAACTATTAATTGATTAATTAATTACTTTCTTCCTTGAACTGGCACTTCATCCATGACTGATTCCTGCATTGTGTCTGATGCTTTTGGTTTGGTTTTCATCTCCCCACCGTTCTACCACAAGTACAAATAAGAACAGAGTCAAACATAATGGTACAACGACAAAGAGGTGAGAGAAAATTTGAAATCAAAAAATGCAAGGGTCAAAACCAGGAAATCTATTAAAGTCAAAGCATTAATTTGCAAAAGATAAGCTCTAAGTTATGGAACGTGCGGAGTCATAACTCCCTAAAAAAGATTTATGTACACTAACACAATCCAGAAACTTAGACACTGCAAATAGTGCGTGGCCATCTAAAATAGTGGCAACCCAATGACGTCATACACAGCACCAGTGCTAATAAGAATATGGCTGCTGGCATCGGAAAATACATGAGGTTGTGGTGCCTGCAAAACAAGTACAAAACAGTATCACAAATTGTAAGTTAAATCATGTTAAAAAAATAATTCCTCAAAATAAAAATCTATTGACCAAATGCCATATCACTGCACCTCTGAACTGGTACAAGAGGGTTTGACGCACTTTGTTCAGTCCTATCCCAGCAGAACTAAGCACAAGGCAAGTCCATGACAAGGCCTACGCGTATGTCCATGACAAGGCCTATGCGTATGGCATCAAGTTAGATTTGTCAATTAGTCAAAGCTATAAAGCTACAAAGACATGGGGAGTAACAGCCACGCCGCAATTAGAGCTCCGTCTGGGAGGCAGCTGCACCTACCATTGCGCCGCCATGCTGCCTCTGGAGAGTTTATATTATTTCTTATTTTTTTATTTGTTTTTCAGAATTCTGCATGTGGGCAGCAGATTGTAGTGTGCTCATTTCCATGGGCATGTGGGCAGAATGGAGCTCAGTAAACTGGCACAAAGCTGCCTGTGTCGTCTTCTGTTTGGGCATGCTTAATTCCACTTCACAAAGAAGCACATTCTTTTCGTCAGGCCAGCGCTTGTTTTATGAGAACAGTAGGGTGTGGCACACCAGGCCGCTCCATACAAGCCTGTTCTCTCCATCCGTATGGAGTCCTTCACCCACTTGTTTTGGATTCCCACATGTCTTGCGACGATACATTCTGGGAAAGGTGCAATATAAATCAACATTATGCTCAGACCTATTCCATCCCTCATTTCACCTCAGTCCTTATGTCTGAGATCAGTGGCAGCAGACTGGTATGATATGGAAAGGTGCCACATTGTGCAAAGCAGACATAATAAAAGAGCGCTGACAGGAATGCACTGAACGGCCCTTATAGTCGAGCAGAGCGAAGGCCAAGCGGGCACTGCTGGAAGCTTGTCACAGAGCATTTCTTCACACAGAGGGCTGTAAATCTGCAGAACCAGCTGAGTAATGTTGAAAGCCAAACAGAAATGGATAAAGTGCACAGGTTGGGCAGAACAGTTTGTTCTTATTAAAACATTTGATTAGGTGTCTGTTCGCACATTTCCACCTGGTGGTAAGAAAACAAAACACCAGATATTTCCAATCAGTCTTTTTGGTCTCAGCTTAACCTCTCTTTTGCCTGGCAGACCAGATGTACCCTGCTGCATATTTTTTAGGCGAGGAAAAAGGCATAAACGGTTACATCTGGTGCCACTTTCTTCTGAATAAAATATCTCTTAGGCATGCCAGCCAGAGGAGTTTGGCCTCAGAGAGTGATGTGATGGTGTCTAGCACTGACCCCTCAGATCCAGCATCCTGGGGTTGAATTCTATAGATGGGCATTGTCTGTGTGAAGTTTCCACTTCTCCCCAAGTCTGTATGGGCTTTTCCCCAATGGCACTCTTGGATTTCCTCTCACATTCCTAAACTTATGCAGGTTCTGGAGAATCCAAATTGGCCCCTGTGTGATTTTGAGTGTCCGCATAAGTGGGCCCAGTGATGCCAGGATAGGCTCCAGCTCCTATCCACCCTGAATTCAATTACCAGGGTATGAGAATGATCCATCAAAACATTACTATAAACATGGAGTAAATGGCATTATATTAAGCAGCAAACAGCCAAGCCAGAGCCTCATTAAACTCTGTGTCAGTCTAGCAAACAATAGGCAAGAGTCTGCTAAAACTACAAGTGTTCTCATCATTGCCAACTTCATCCATGACTCAGTGAGACATTTAATCTCAGTGTTGCCCACTAGTGGTCAAAATGCTTGCTGCAATGGCATTGTCAGGTGACCAGTTCAATCCCCTTCCTTGACTGAATACGTGACCCTGAGTGACTCTCATAATATCCAAGTTCCAATTTTAACATACTTGGATAAAGTCACATTGGAAGGGCAACGCAGTGTTTAGCGCTGTAGTACTTTATCTGTGTGTGTGTATGCAATGGGCCCCAGTATGCAAGTGGTTCATATTTTGCACCCAGTGAGTAGGATAGGTGGCAAATTCCTGTGACCTAATTGGATAAGTAAGTTAGAAAATGGATGAGTGGTATCCAGTACAGAAAGATTCATACACTATATTGCCAAAAGTATTGGAATGCCTGCCTTTACACACACATGAACTTTAATGACATCCCATTCTTAATGCATACACAATACAATACAATACAATACAATACAGTTTATTTTTGTATAGCCCAAAATCACACAGGAAGTGCCGCAATGGGCTTTAACAGGCCCTGCCTTTTGACAGCCCCCCAGCCTTGACTCTCTGAGAAGACAAGGAAAAACTCCCAATAAAAACCTTGTAGGGAAAAATGGAAATAACCTCGGGAAAGGCAGTTCAAAGAGAGACCCCTTTCCAGGTAGGTTGGGCGTGCAGTGGGTGTCAAAAGTAGGGGGTCAATACAATACAATATACAGAACAGAACAATTCCTTAAGACAGCATAATAATAAAAAATTTAGAATTACGGTTTAACAGTAAATGCATAGGCTTTAATATGGAGTTAACCCACCCTTTGTAGCTATAACAGCGTCAACTCTTCTGGGAAGGCTTTCCACAAGGTTTAGGAGTGTGTTTATGAGACCTTTTGACCACTCTTCCAGGAGAGCATTTGTGAGGTCAAGCACTGATGTTGGATGAGAAGGCCTGGCTCGCTCGCAGTCTCGGCTCTAATTCATCCCAAAGGTGTTCTTTCGGGTTGAAGTCAGGGCTCTGTGCAGGCCAGTCAAGTTCCTCCACACCAAACTCGCTCATCCATTTCTTTATAGACCTTGCTTTATGCACTGGTGCGCTGTCATGTTGAAACAGGAAGGGGCCATTACCACAAAGTTGGGAGGATGAAATTGTCTAAAATGGTTTTGCATGATGAAGAATTAAGAGTTCCTTTCACTGGAACTAAGGGGCCAAGACCAAACCCTGAAAAACAACCCAACACCATTATCTCCCATCCACTAAACTTTACACATGACACAATGCAGTCAGGCAAGTACCATTCCCCTGGCAATCTCCAAACCCAGACTCGTCCATCGGATTGCGTGATTCGTCACTCCAGAGGACACGTCTCTACTGCTCTAGAGTCCAATGGCGGTGTGCTTTACACCACTGCATCCGACGCTTTGCATTGCACTTGGTGGTGTAAGGCTTGGATGCAGTTGCCTGGCCATAGAAACCCATGCCATGAAGCTCTCTACACTGCACTGTTCTTGAGCTTTTGGAGGTCTGTAGCTATTGACTCCGCAGAAAGTTGGTGACTTTTGCCCACTATGCACCTCAACATGTGCTGTCTCTGCTCTGTGATTTTACATGGCTTATCACTTCGTGGCTGAATTGCTGTTATTCCCAGTCACTTCCACTTTGTTATAATACCACTAACAGTTGACCGTGGAATATTTAGTAGTGAGGAAATTTCACGAATGGACTTATTGCACAGGTGACATCCTATCACAGTACCACACTTGAATTCACTGAGAGCGACCCATTCTTTCACAAATGTTTGTAGAAGGCATCTGCTTGTTTAGGGGCTTGAGTGTATACACCTGTGGTCATGGAAGTGATTAGAACAAATGAATTCAATGATTTGGAGGGGTGTCCCAATACTTTTGACAATATAGTGTATATAATGTAAATATGCTGTCCCTGAATTTCTACCTCCCATAATGCAATGTGAGATACTTCCTTGTATCCAGTGATGAGAAAGTTGAGTTAACTGACCACTCTGAGTGGTGCACGAGTGGCCCCTGCAATAGACTGGTGACCTCTTCAGGGCTGCTTGCTAAATTCTCGCAGATTAGGCTCAGCTCCTCATGATTCTGAATTGGAATTAAGGGGATTTGAGAACATTATGGACTTGTGTTTTAGTGTGAATGCTTGTTATAAAAGGTGATATATGAAATAAACATTGAGATGCGTTTAATGCATCCATCTACTTTTTAGCTTGGTTAACTTGGTTAATCCAGGATAGGCTCACTGCAGCAGGAGCCTGGCCTTGTTGAACCAACACTGGACAAGTCACCTACCTTGGCTAAATTTTGTCTTCTCAGCTCCTGACATTTTCCTTCACCTCTCTGCTGCCAAGGCCACTCCCAATGTGCTGGCCTTATATTTACTCTGCTCTGCACATCCACTAGGGCAGCAGAGGTGCGGAAATCTCCTAAGTCTGTGTGCTGCTGAAGTTCACCATTTTGACTGCAAACCTTTCTGAGATCTGCTGCGATGGCACCACAAGCTGCAATGCAATGGCGTGACACATCAAGCTCAGGCTCTAATTTCCCACATTCTCTGCCGGTACGGTTTGCTTCTTGTACCAGCAATTAGCGGCTATGTGACAAGCTGGTCTGGCAGTTCTCTGAATGCCCTTTGGAAGCTCTTATCAAGCCCTGGCCTGTGCCAAACACTTCAAATCCCCAAACTGCCATGACAACAAGCTGTGACTCATTCTGCCACTTTTGCCCAGCTCTGCTGCTGAAAGTCCCCTTTATCACTCCACCCTCAAGTCAGGAATGGGCTCAGATAACAACGTGGCAGGGTGTGAGAGCTCAAGGTGGGGGTCTGGGGGGGCTTGTTAAGGCAGAGAATCTCAGTGCCAAAAAGGAAACTAAATAAAGGCAGGCCAAGGCCACAGAGGAAGGTATTTATTCTCTCAGAACGCTACCCACAGGGAAGAGAATTTCAGCCATTCATTTGTTTTCATGTCGCTCCCCCAGGTGACCAGGAGCTTTAAACAAATACATCTGAAATCTTTATTTATTTTTTGTTTTATATATAGATTGTCACAAACATCAGTTTAACCAATGGAAATAGCAGGCCATCTCCCTAACTATAGTTTCCAAAGAGACATGTTTTTCATTATACCACATGCAAAAAATTAGTAAAGCTTAATTTATTTCTGTATTTTAACCATCCATCATTTGGTGGGCATTCAGTTATTTGTTTTCTCTTAAATGAGAGTGCCAATGCTGTTAAAGCGTGAGGATTTATTGTCTGAAAGGTGGACAAACGTCAAAGTGAAGAGCACCTCTGTGGCTCAGAAGCTCCTTTTTACTATGTCTGTGTCTCCAGTGATGTCATTACGGCTGATCTTCTGATGGTCTGCTAGACATTGCTGACATTTGGGTGACAATGCAATAAGCACCCATTGTGGCACCTGATGGCGGCACATCTTTCAGCACATCCTGACAGCACTCAGAGACTGGGTGGAAAATCAACTTGAGAAGGTGAAAACACTGACTGACAGGCTATTATACGCATATTATCATCCATCCATCCATTGATCTGCTTTCTAGCAGACTGAATTAGGGGAGCGGGATTATGAAAACAATTCTTAAACACACTTCAGGGTTGTGGGAGGGTTCAGAGCCATACCCAGCAGCATCATAAATCTTAGATGGGACTTCAGTCCATTGTGGGGCCCTGTCATGCAAGCAGTCATCCTGGGAGAATTCTGAATTGCCTGATGTGCATATCTGTGAGAATATAGGAGGGAAAAACCTGAGCACCTCAAGTGTGCTCTGGGTATCTTGTAATACATCTTGAGATGCAACTTGGGCACATCGTCGGTGATGAGCCTGGAATCTCAAGGTCTTCTGGGTCTTTCATCATCAGACACCCTGACCAGAGTGACCAAGCAGAGAATCATCAAGCGCCTGCTTGTGTCCAAGTGGCATGCTACGTCAAGGTCCTAATCCAAAGCCACGTTTAGAATAGGGCTGCAACGATCAGTCGACGTAATCGATGACGTCAACTACAAAAATTCGCCGACGCGGATTTTTTATTGTCGACGCGTCATAAACAGAACCTTTGATAGAGGCTCCAGCCACAAAGAACCACATTGGTTTTTGTAACTGTAATGCACTACATGAACGTCTGGGGGCAGTATCGTTTGTTTGTCAAGACTTCACACAGTCCTACCAATGAAGAAGAACGTCTGAGGAGAAGAAGAATGTAGAGGAAAATTAACGTGGTTGCAATGGTGAGTCAGATAGAGGAGGGGGAAGGAGATGGAAAAGAATTGAGACAAAAACTTTCTAAAGTGATGGAGCACTTCACCGAAAAAGAAAAAAAAGTTAAATGCAAATTTTGCAAAGCGTAACTTTCTTTTCACGGCAGCACCACCGTAATGCATGAGCATCTGAAACGCAAGCATCCGGGAGCATGCGGGTAGTTAGTTAGTTAGGGTCAGATCAGGAGGGGAGGGAGAGCATGACCAAGACTGACTTTTTACAAGTAACAAATTTACACCCGATCTGTTTGTTTTCAAATAATATTGCATTAGTGCGATGATGTTTTCTGTTTGGTACTATTCAGGTCATACAATGATTGCTTCAAAATGTCACATATATTTGTCTCTTACTTTTTTTTTCCCCTGGTGCTGCGTGGTGACATCAGAAGGCGTGAGCTTATTCAGTGCTAGCAGCAGCACGCAGGTGGCCGGTTGCTTGTGCTATAACAAGCTTGACCTGGCGGCTATCAAAGCACATGTACTGTGCAAGGCATGGACGCCGTCCACTGAGAAAAGCAGAGCGTTCATGGCTCACCTTGCAGAGGAACATTCTTTCCTCTGCATGTCCTGGAGTCCTGTGCAGACTGGGCAAGATCAGTCACTGATTACAACCGCAAGAAGGTAAGCGAATGAATATGAATAATGTTGCATCCGTGCCACAATGTTTTCCGAAATGTACTATAAGGTCATGAAATTAATAATTCCAAATATCATATATACCTATGTCTCCGTTTTTTTGTCAGTGCGGCTTTGACATTACGGGCCATAAGGTGCATACTAATTCAGCATAAGCAGGAACACTCAATAAAATTGAATTAAAAAAAATCAAGTGACAATAAGATACGAATAGGGCAGATTCGCCAGCGTTTGTGTGTCAGCTTTTATCCATCCA
This sequence comes from Polypterus senegalus, assembly GCF_016835505.1. Lineage (NCBI taxonomy): Eukaryota > Metazoa > Chordata > Cladistia > Polypteriformes > Polypteridae > Polypterus > Polypterus senegalus. The sequence goes on from NC_053166.1 coordinate 134,080,211, forward strand.
GATCAAAGAATTTCCAGTTCGATTGTCTCCAAACACCACTCACATCTACAGTTATTCCCAGTTTCAGATAAAAAGTAACAGCGTCAGATCCCTGGGGGGCGGTAGTATGTATCGTGATCGTGACAAAAAGTGAAAAAAAAAAAAACGGTAACTTTTACAAGTACTATACATTTAATACAGTGGTTGTTACAGACGCAAATCAAATGTATGTGTTTAGATAGATAGATAGATAGATAGATAGATAGATAGATAGATAGATAGATAGATAGATACTTTATTGTATAATATTAACAATAAGAGCAGCTCACTACTCAAAACAGTAAATAAATGAGGCAATCAGGAACGAACCGGGGACTCTTGATTACAAGTCAGCAATTCCTGCCGCTGCACCACAGAAGCTATTGTATCGTCCTTGAACCTTTTATGAAAGTGTTTATTTGATCTTTGCACTTCAGGCTTTACACATTATATAGTTTATGTCTACATTTTGTTATTTATTACTAAAATATGAAAAACGTTTCAGTTTTAACAATGAATTTTTTGGTTAAGTTAAATGCACTTTTTTTGTTTAACGACTACTTTTTTATTGTGTTGGTCACACTAATATAAAAACATCTGATTATTTTCAAATTCATATATTTCACAGGTTGTTATTTTAATTTGATTATTATTAATTTTAATCGTATTAATGCAGAGACATCAGGGTGACATTCACAGGTGGACAGATGTGAGCAGATGAGGTAAGACATGCACTGGAGCCCAGTACAGGCTGTGCGACCACAGGTTGCAGGCATGAAATAATCATGACTAATCGACAAAAAAATCGAACGATTAGTCAACTACCAAAATAATCATTAGTTGCAGCCCTACTTTAGAAGTCTTTTCCCCAACTTTAAGAATGATATTGATGGCTCTTCCGATGTGCAATTCAGATATGCCAAGGAGTTTCAGGGTTCAAAGAAGTGACGCAGTGCTTACTTCCATAGTTTGATACCTGGTCTTCCATTCCTTGCTTTGACACTCTGCCACCAAGCACTTCATACGTTTCCCTCTTTTCTTCTGTGTGCTTCTTCCATCTGATCTTCCTAGGGAAGGGACTATGAGTTCCAACAAAACCACCTGCTTAGTTGATTGAGATGGAAGGGTGCAATCTGGCCAAAGTATGGCTGCCAGGATGGCATTTGGGAATTTCAGCTATCTGCGTACAACATCTTGGAGCTGCAAGTCTTGTGCTGTTGTCACCAGCCCATCGGATGTCTTAGGTTGCTAATGTGACTTCTTCCCAGTTTTAACAATGCAGATCTATCAACTTACAATAATACAAAATGCTGTTAACAGAGTGCAAAATTTGTGTTCCTGAAGTTCATAGCCCTTTGTGACATTTTGGTTCCTGAATGAGATTCTTTGTGTGTAGCAGCTCTCCAAATCTGGATGCACACTAAACAATTGTAGTCATGCTGACTAATGGTCCATAACAGCCCATTTGTAAGTGAGGGATAGATGGTCAAGATGCCCTCTCTCTGCTAGACAGAGAAGTCATTATGTAGTGTGCCAGTGCTGTCATTTCAACTTGGGCCTATTGTATGGGGAAGAACACACAAACTCTACTGGGTGTGAATCCATGAGGCAGCAGCAGTAGTAACCACAACACCAACGTGCTACCTTAATTTTTATCAACGAAGCTTCATTTTTAACATTCTATCATTAATTAAATGCTTTACCCCAATAAAACTATCAAACATGTGACATGCATGTAGGAACGGTCCAGCCACCAGAGAACTCTGAAGGTCTCAGGGCACCAACCACTTAGTGAGAGGCACCTGAGGAGCTGTAAACTTAATTGTGGAGCCCAGAAACAAAATAACAATGGGGTTACAAAATAACCTGCCACCTCAATGTGGAAATGGCCTGAAAAGGAAACAGTTGTTAGGTCGGCCACATTGTGTATCCCTCAGGATGTCACATGAATTAAAAAAAACACTCCAGTTGGTTAACAGATTCAAGACTAGTGCAGGTTACTGATAAATAAGGCTCTAGCTACATTATCTGTCGAATAAAAGTAATAGGACAAATATAAAAATACTCAATACCCTGATATCTCTTGCCTTCTGTTAGGGCTGGGCGATAAGGCAAAAAAAAAAAATCTAGGTTTTTTCATAAAGTTTGACCAATTCACGATTTTGATTTCGTTTTTTTTTATTGTGTAACTAGTCAACTTAAAACATTACAACAACATGACTTAAGTAACATTCTCTTTATAAGTAACTTGAAAAACCATCTGGTTAAGGAACATTGTATTTTTAATGGCCATGCCATACATAAATTGGTCAACAAGGTGTAAATAAATGTAAAACAAATTCACGAGTTAAATATCTTTGCAGAAGATTTGAATGAAATATGAAAGTAAATATTGTGCAATTTGAATTAAACATTAAATACTTCTGAATATATAGTAAGAAAATAACCATTTTAACCAATGTAAACATTACATCAGTCAACTCAAAAAGTTATGCAAATTTTCAACAGTAAACAAAAAACAAACAAAAAAAAGATTTGAAATAGCAGTTCATTGTACTTTGACAGAAATATTGTAAAGAGCTTTCTCCTTCATAACTGCAGAATATGAATCTATAACCAACAAACTCATGTTAAGTGATTGGCACTGTTATTACAAAAGCAAAACAATAATAATCATCATCATCATTTCAGCTATTAATGAAATAACATCTGAATAACTGCGATTTTAATGCTTGAATTATTAATCATACTTACCAATGGCATTGTAAAGACGATGTCCAAAGCACTGAAGATGGGTCCAGTCGTTCATCTTCATTGCTTTGATCATGTTCGTTCCACTGTCAGTGGTCACGCACACCTGTCGATCCTCCACAAGCTTCCAAGACGCCAGCGCATCTTTAAGCCCATGACCAATTATTTCCCCAGTGTGATCGTCAGGAAAATAACATGTCTGAAGGCAAAAACTTCGCAGTTTCCATTCTGCGTCAACATAATGGGCTGTAAGGCTCATGTAAGGCTGAAGAGTACGACTATTCCACAGGTCAGTCGTCGTAGAAAAAAAAGATGCCCTTTCAAGCTGCTCCGCTACTTTTTCACGTGTTTCAGTGTACATTCGGGGAATAGCTACGTCTTTGAAATATTTGCGGCTCGGCAACTTGTATCTTGGATCAGCAGTGTGTAGCATTTTTATGAACCCTGGCTTTTCGATGGTGTATATGGGAACCATGTCCTTAGCGATATGAAACGCCACAGCATCTGTCATTTCTTTCCATCGGGGCGCCTTTTTGTCGTATGGAACGGAATTGGAAAATGATACCGCTAATGACATCTGGCGTTTTGCAATTTTAGGTGGACTTTTTGCACTTGGATTTGGCTTGTTTTCATCTCTTAACTTTGAGCATTCTTCCCATTCAGCTTGGTGCCTTTGTCGCAAATGTTGGAATAAATTAGTGCTGCTGCCACTGCCGGTTGAAACTGACTTTCTGCATATTTTGCATTTGACAAAAGTTTGTTCGACGTCTGAACTCTCGAATCCGAACCATTTCCAAACCACAGAGGTAACGTTACTACCTTTCTTTGGCACAAGGTCATCCTGACGTGAAGAGCCGTCCATCTCTATGATATTATTTCTGTAGCCTATTACGTTCCTTCATAGAGCACTGTACTCACAGGTGAGAGGTTAATTAGGCGCACCATCATGTGTTCGGAGTCGGACAAGCCTCTTAATTATTCTGCCATAGGTGCAATTACAATGTATCTAATTTTTTATTAAAAAATCGCTATACCTCGATTTAATAAAAAAATAAATCGTCTTAAAACGTAAATTCGAATTAATCGAAAAAATCGCCCAGCCCTACCTTCTGTATACCAAGTGTTACTCCTAGGCCTTTCCTTGGTATCCTTGTTTGTGCCAGCCTATTCTGTCCATTTGATCCTTCCTCAAGTGTGCTTCTCAGACGATGTCATTTTCGAGGCATCTTGTTCACCTTCTGTCTCCTGAAGGGGGTCCCCATTACTCGCTGTCAAACCATCATTTGCATTCTTGTGAATAGTTTCCCCGTCTATGAAGGCAACTTGCAGCATTCCTCCCATGTGTCTCCTGGGTATTCTCATTTGTCTCAACCTCTGCAGCTGACCACTTTCTTTCTCAGTGGTGTTCTCTGAAAATCTGCTTCTTCTCAAAGCTCCTTGCTCACCTCCTGTGTGCTTTTTGACTACCACCAAATGGCAGATGAGCTGTCATTAACCACTGTGAAAACACCATTTATATTCTTACGAATACTTCCATCTTTTGAAGGTGACTTGGGTTGTATCTCATTATTATTTAGTGACCCAATGTCACCCAGTACATTATTCACTTTGTCGTCATTGAAATGCTCCATTTCACTTCCTTTGTCAAACTGACCAAGACGAAAGCCAAACTGACCAATCAGATAGCTTGAAGGTACTGGACACACACACAGACACACACAAAGACAGTACCATTCTGTTATATAGTAGCTGTTAGGTAAATAAGCAAAACCCACAGCAAAAACCCACTAGCAAGCAGTTAGGGCTTCATTTTAATATATTCTGTAAATACAATGGAGGGCTATCTTATCAAAAACTCATCCACAGCCATGCACTGTATGCTGTTAATAAACGGGGCTCCATGAAGTGCTGCGCTCACTGTGGCCGGCCAGGGTTGAATTCTCCTGTTTCTGACATGGAGTGTGTTGACTTGATCTTCATGGCGCTGGCCTCTTTGCAGTGCCTTTAAAAGTCTCGCCTTATAAAAGCCTTGCCAGAGTGCAAGCAATGCGAGGTAAAGCAGCAAAGCCTTCTCTTTCACACCTTACCCGTGTTTTTGTACAGCGTGATTTCACAGATCCAATGCATTTAATTACAGCCTCAAAAAAGCCTGTTTGAATTTCTCCTCACGACTTGACAATTTCTTTTTATCCTTTTTTTGTGTGTAAATGTCAGGTTCTGCTATTCTTCTTAACCTGTCCCAATAGGGGTTTAGCAAATGTAGAGGGAGAGAAAAAAAACAGAAGAACTTGTGGAATCAAAAAGCGAACATCTCTGCACTGTATGATTTTTTTTTTTTACTAAATATCTCAGTTTTACTGATTTTATAAATTGCATTACAAAAAAAAAATTACAACAAAGCAATAAGACAGAAATGCTACATCCTATTCAAATCAGCCATCCCCTCCTTATTCTGCTGTAAGTTTCTGTTAGTTCTAAGCATTTGGACTTCCAGTCCTAGGAATTCCTCATTTTTGTAAGGATTCTATGTGAACTTTACATTTTTTCCTGGCCTGGCAAACATGACAGTAATAGAAGGCTGTAAAAGTACAAGACAGGCCCCATTTTGAAGTTGTGAAAATACAGTGTGCTTCAATATCCCAGTCCCTATTCTGATAATCATAGCTCATCAACATCTAAGGGCCCAGGAAATGGCAAATGTATAGTAGGTGCGGCCATCGCCATTGTGCCACGCTCAATGAACCTCCTGCTCCCCTTTAGAAGTCAACACAAAGCTCCATGGGTGTCACATGTTGTGTATCAGCTGGTATTGAAGGAAAGTTAAGGAAATTAACACCTCTTAGTAAAGTGGAGTCCATTACCTTTAAGATAATCACTGTAACTGCGTTTAACGGAGGTTTCCAAATGGTTCAAAATAGTTCAAATGATGCTACCAGGCAGACATTCTGGCACTAGTGTGACTTGCCGTACAAAAAATACTCCACAGTCCAATTGTCTTTGTTTTTAAAGATTTCAGTAAAATTCAAAGCAAACAGTTCTCACAAAAAAAAAATATAAAATATTTGGTAATACACACAAAAAAGAAAGGGGAAAAGGGAAACATGATATTCTGCTTAAATGTCTAGGTTACATTCCTCAAGATTTCTATGCAACGGTCAGAAAAGTATATGCCCTTAATGTCTATCTGTCTGACCGTTTGTGTTTCTTTCTAGTTGCGTAACTTTAATCTATGGGCTATACTACTGTCAGACAGAGTTAAGATTATAAACAATCCATTTTCTATAACTTACATGGCGTTAAACAGAATCTTCCATTATCTGTGTTAAGCTGCATCATATTCAAGGACAAGCTAAGCAGACTAAAAAGAATTTACCATTAACATTAACCTTAAAGGATTTGGCTCTCACTGAACAATAAAGGCTTTACTCATTGAAGACTTTTATGGGCATCTTGTGGATTTCCAATCACATTATTTTTTATTTCAATCGTCCATCTTGTGATGTCCTCTCATATTATAAGTATACATATGCAGCACAGCATATACAAGTGGGACATCTGTTGTGATCTAAAAGTAGCGTCACTTCTGCTAGGAATGCAGCTCGAATGTGCCAAATACCATGAGTGGGACGGCCGTGCTAAAGAGTCTCGTTACATTAAGAAGAACTGGCCACTCCAGGGCAGAGAAGTGTGGCACATAAACCAGTTTTCAATCCAACAAAGATATTTTTGCCCACTCCTCATATAAAACTTTAGACTGATGAAACATTTTATGAAAGCGATGAAGAAGGAAGGGGGTAGGATTTTGATACTTGAGACTTGATGTTTCCACTGATGCCAAGATTAAGGGAGGCGTTTTTGTTGGCTCACAAGCCATGTACATCATCAACGATAAGTGGTTCACTGATCTGATTGAGGGGCTGGAAAAAACCACATGGAAGGCATTCCAGGATGTTGTTGAGGATTTTCTTGGTAACTACAGACCACCAAACTATGTCCAGCTGGTTGACAACAAGCTTCAGGTATAAAAAACCATGAAGTGCAGTATGTCATTAATGATTCATTTTCTGGTTTCAGACTTGGAGTTCTTCCCTGCTAATCTTGGTGCAGTCAGTGATTAACATGGTACAAATGTTTCATCTGGACGTTGTAATGATGGCAAAGTGATATCAGGGCAGGTGGACTCCATCAATGCTGGCAGACTATCGCTGGGCACTGTAACAAGAAACATCAGATGCAGACTACAGACAAAACATTTTTAGCTCAGTTAAACTAATGCAATGTGTCAACATCATTAAGCGATTAAACACACTAAATTCAATAAAGGTAATTTAATGTTTCTGCAGTGCCTATGGGATCCAGTCAATCTGAAATTATATTTGTGTTCGGCTTCATTCTGTCTATCATGATAATCAAAGATTCAGGAAACAAAACTTTTAAAAAAATGTGTTGTAAAGTGAATTACTGTAACACCAGCTTAGTTAAACAAAGTCCATTATCATTGCCATTTTCAGAATGTACACCAGATCCCAGCCTGGTGAGTCAGCAACAGCAGTGGTTAATTTGGAGGTGGCAGACAGGAGGATGAAGAACAATTTGAACTGGCACTCTTATGTACCACTAAAGAAAAGGGAACAGTCTCATCATAACTGCCATGTCCACGTTAAGCCTACGTCTCATTACGTGATTTCTGCACATTTGGGAATGTCATATTTGCTAACCACAGTTTCTGGTCTTGTCACTGGACTGAAAACCTCTGCCAGTGTCACTGACTGCCAACCCTCCAGCACAGTCTTGCTTGCTCCTTTTTGCGACAGCCAATAGCGTGATGCATGGCGGAGCTGGTGCTGTTTGAAGGGTTAACAGGTATGATGGGTTCAGTCACAGCCTCGGCCCTTTATTTTCTTTTTCCATTCTGTCGTGGTACATAAAACACGAGACGCCAGGCAGAGCAGCTCCTGTTGATGAGGTGCCTTTCTTATTCTGTATCACACATTATATGCCCTGCACTTCCACATGAGCATTCGTTGGTTGTCATCTCTCATGCACACAAAGATCACCCCTATGACTGAATACAAAATCAAGCCTGTCTGATTTTAATGGTGCAGGTTGCAGACTAGTTGGACTGAGTTGCTGGTTATGTCACATTGCATGCTGCCTCTGACTTGCTAAGATTATGTAAATGAAGGATACCACTGAGAATCACTGGAAAAGTCATGCCATGTTACGTAGCATTTAGATGCCTTGAGCTTAACCTCTTTACTCTGAAGTGGTTTGTGACACAAAATAAACTATAAAAAGTAAATTAGTAATGGATGGCGGAGCTGAGCGAGGGAAGTGGTAAAGCTAGCCTCTCCGAAAAACATTGTTTTTATAATGAAGGCCAAGAGGCAGAACTGAGGGATCCTCTCTTCTCTGACAGTACTCACTTTATCACAGGGCTAAGAGGTCCAGAGAATTCTGCTTTTGTGGATCATGGGCGTTGGAGCCATTGCCATGTAGATTTCTATCCACAGTCTGAAAGGGGGACTCTGACTGTCATGTCTGGTCTTGTGGATTAGGACATTTACCGTATATACTCACATATAAGTTGGGTCTTGAAACACTCATTTGAAAATCTCAAATCTCGCATCAGTTTCTCAGATGCATCGAATTTTGTTGCAGCAGTGCAGTTACCAATTTCTTAAACTACTTCAATGACGTTTAATTTACAACCAGCTTCATATATTCTTCTGATTAAACGCTCCATCGTAGATAATGGATGCTCTTACGATGAAGGTGTATGAGGGTGTGAGATACAAAAAGCACAAATAAGTGCAAACGTTGCTTCGGAAGAGTTTGGGTATTACTGTGTGGTCACGTTGGCACAATAGAGAGAGAGAGGTTAGGAGTACGCGCTGATACAGCGCATTGCTGCACCCACATAGAAGAAAAAGGCCGTGTACTCCATGGGGTGGATGTTAGCATATCATAATCTCTAGGACCAATAGCGTGAGTTTTCCGCATTTGACCTATACGACCGACATTAAAAAATACTAGAAATTATACAGTAAAATCAAGTCTCGATCTGCGGGAGAACTTATCCGCGAGTATATACGGTAAATATTAAAACAACATTTAGGACCAGCACTTCAGCGCAACAAAGCACGTCAACCCTACACATTTCATTTTACTAAAAATACATCAATTTAGTTTTTTAGGTCTTTAAAGTTGTGTTCTCTACCACAGTTCTTGTCAGTTTATTCCATATGCCTATGGTATTCTGTTAGAAGAAAAACATTCTAATATTTATGAGAAACCTACCCTTAAGCTTCCATTTATGTCCCCATGGTCTTGTTGAAGAACTCATTTTAAAGTAACAGCTGGGATGCATTGTACTGGTTATAATTTGCAACAGTATAATTATATCGTGTCATCTCTTAATCTCTGAGATTAGTCCTGGAATCAGTCTGTGGACTTTCTCTAGTGCTGTTGTGTCTTTTTAGTAATATGGAGACCTAAGCTGCAAAGTCTTGGCTAGTTGCTGAGGAGTTTAAATAGCACAGATGATGTGACCCTGCCTGTCATTTTTAAGATATTCTTCACCAGGTAAGGCGATGTTTGAAGAATTGCTTAATTAGATGCCATCTTTCAGTTTGCATGATGAACTGGTTTCCTACTTGGGTTGGAATGCCATCGCTTCTAGTGTTTGAACTGGACTAAAATGAATCAGCTAAACAAAAGGTACCAATTCCAATTCACTTTTGTTTTGCTGCTAAAGTATCAAAAAATAATAGAAAATAATAGGTGACAGCATTAATTCAATCGATTATTTTGTTTCTCAACATGCTCTTCTAAACATACAAGTACAGGAAATCTGAGCCTATCCCAGCAGCACCTGGTGCAAGGCAGAAATCAGTGTTGGGGGTGAATGCCATGTCATTGTAATAATAATAATAATAATTAAATTTATTTATATAGCACCTTTCCCATGTTCAAAATGCTTTGTAGGGAACACACACACGTATGTGCTGCAACTGTAAAAAGTGCATCTACAGTATGTCACCTTACCATCTATGCTCCATCAGTATGATGACACTGAACTGTCCAAGGTACTTAATGCACCAAAGCACTCCAAATGGTCTTAACTAAAAGAAGAATATTCTTGCTTTATTTTAACCAGGACAGCCCCTTCTCTATCGGCCTCCATCTTCAGCGCAGATCCAAAATATCCTGGAGGTGTTCTGCCTCAAAGTTGGAGGAGAACTCCTAGTGATTCTCATAACAGATGATATATTTCTTAGTGGAAAGGACATAGTCATCTGCTTGCTAGCATGACCCTTGCTGGACCCAGCAGTTTAGACGATGAACTTAACTATGCTCCTTTTTTTACTTCATTCTTCTCCTGTTTTGTTAACTCTCTAAATCTTGAATCTAAAGAGTCATTCACCATGTTGAACATCATCTTCTCCAAAGCCTGAAGCTAATCAGATCCACTGCCGTCATCTGATGTGAGGTCACTTGACTTCATGTGGTGCAGTGACTGACTACATGCTGTAGGAGGCGCTGTTTTAGCCATTTTGTGTGTGTGTCCTTGCATACATTTTTCCTTTTCTGGTTAATGACAATTCCTTTCCAGGACCTGTTTGAATTTCTCTTTCTGCCAGACCAAGACCGACACCTTGACCACCCATCCATGCTAAAAACACACATAGTAGCTCTCTCTAGAGGCCCAATAAGTGCCTGACCACCCGATGTATGGCCCTCTGCTGTATTTAGTCTGCCAGCTGCCTTCCAGAAGAGGCCAACACGCTGATAACCCACGAGTGGCATGAGTTTTTTAAGTGGCTCCTAACGATAATGACACAGGGGAGTTGGCCGAGTCACACATAAACCTCTAGATGGTTGTGCCGCGTGACAGTTCATCTTGTAGGTTGGCCCCTGTGCCGGCTGCCTTCAGTTATCTTCTGACATTCCGCAGGTTTCTAGTCTGTGATTAAAGCTGACATAGTTAATGTGGGACAGATGCCAGGATTTTATGGCACTGCATCCAAGAGGGGAAAGCAAGGCAGATAAATGAATGGCTGCTCCCTCTGGGATTTTGGTAATGGTGCACGTGAGCTGAAACTTACATGAACTCCTATAACAAACATCTTGCCAGATAGGAAGGCTTACTGACATCGTCTGCTGAAAGCGGCGATCACTCCGTAGGAGGATTCACACTGGGAGTGCTGCAGAGGGTGGCCATGCTGCGGTTTTCTGCCATGAATATACATTTAAAAAAATCAAAATAATGAGCTAGACAAGCACAGCAGGGGGAATCACTCTGATTGGTTTTCTTTTTTATTCTAGTGAAAGGACCTGGAGTCCTCCAGGGCTCATGGGTAAAGTAGAATAAATATAGAAGAAAAAAAGGCAAAATGTAGAAACCAAAAGTAGGCAGTTTTAAAAAGCCATATTAATTAGAAGCATCCACAATTTGGAATCATTAGGTGTTAGACCCTAACAGCTACAACCGGTTCTGAGTGGGGAGCTCGACCATCATAGGGTACATTCCCACTGTGACTGTCTACATAATTACTGCTTGCTTGGAGGAAACATGTAAACGTTGCACAGCATCAACAGGAGCTGAACGCTCCTGAACCCAAACCTAATCCTAACACTAACCACCATAATTAAGTACAAGTTACCTTCTGTTAAGAGATCTATAAAGGTAGTGACCATTGAGGACTAAAAGGAAGACAGTTTAACATCGCTGGTAGAAACACATTTTATTTACCAATGGTTTGGATTGGTACTATATTAATAATGAAAAAAAAGAAATAAATGAATGTGCTGCCATGCTCTCCCTCAACCATACAGCCTGGATCCCCAGTGTCTTTGTTTGTGTTCCTCATGTCTAACTAAGCTGAAGCAGAAATGGACAAAGCCACCAAGGAAAGGTGCTATATAGAAAAAAGTCTGTTAGGTGGGGTGGTGGGAAAGGTGGAAAGGTGCTATATAGAATAAAGTCTATTAGGTGGGGTGGTGGGAAAGGTGGAAAGGTGCTATATAGAATAAAGTCTAAGAGGTGGGTTAGCTACAGTGCTGGACTTTAAACCTAAGGCTGCCATTTCAGCCCTCACCTCTGATTCACTGTGTTACAGATTCTGCTCCAGTTGTAAACATACAAGGCAATAGCTGAACGTAATCTAAAACCTTGAAGAACTTTTGGATGAGGCTTCACTATAAAAAGGGACAATATATACAATAAAAGTAGGCTGTTGATTGGCATGGAGATCTTACTTTAAGAAAAATGAATGAATAAAAGTTTGTATGGTGGGGTCCCAGCTTCCTAAAATACATTCTACTGTATGAAGTCCATGGTTCATCCAACTGTCCAAGTGTAGATTTATCTTGAAATGTCAATCTGATAAATTACAGTGTCTATAAAAATTATTCACCTTCGTGATTCTAATTTTCATGCTTTATTATTGTACGACATTGAATCACAGTGGATATAATTTTTGATACTGTTCAACACAAAACATGAAAGCAGATTTCTGCAAAGTGGTCTCAATGAATTACAAATGTAAAAACCAACATACGTAAGTATTTAGTAGGTCCATCTTTGCAGCCATGACAGTCTTGAGTCTCTGTGCACGGGTCTGTCTCTAGCAGCTTTGCACATCAGGATATTGACATTTTTCTTCATTCTTCTTTATCAAAACTACTTAGCTTCTGTCAGGTCCCACGTTGATCCTCATTGAACAGCCTTTTTCAAGTCCAGCCACAGATTGTGATCTTACTTGTGATCTGGACTCTGACTTTGCCACTCAGGGGTATTAACGTTGTTGCTTCTAAGCCATTCCTGTGTAGCTTTGGCTCTGTACTTGGAACTGTCATGTTGGAAAGCATATCTTCAGTCTTGCAGACCGCGTGGGTTTTTCCTTCAGGATTTCCTCCCATTGTAAATTTCCCCATGGGATTAATAAAGTTTATCTAATCTAATTTAAACTAACTTTGCCACATTCATTTTCCCTTCTACCCTCGCAAGCCTTCCAGGCCCTGCTCCAGAGAAGCATCCCTCATCACAATGCTGCCACCACTGTGCTTCTGGGTGGGGATGTGGTGTGTTTGCTAATGTGCCGTGTTCAAACATGCCATTTAGTCTGCTCATATTCAATCTCAGGAGACCACAGAACCTTCTTCAAGATGACATGTCAGGTATGTTTTCCTCCTTGCCCCTCTCCTATTAAGCTGTGACTGGTGAAGCATCAGCACAACAGTTGTTGTCTTCACAGTCTCTCCAATCTCACCTACTGAACTTTGTGACTCCTTCAGAGTTCTTATAGGTCTCTTGGTAACTTCCATCATTAGTCTAATTAGAGACTGGGGATGATTAGGAGGCCAGAATGGCCAGGCTGTGATGGGCCATTTAGCCTTGTGATCGGGGCATACCCCACTCTTTATGAAAATGCCCAGGGATCTTTTATGACCACAGAGAGTCAGGATCTTGGTTTTATGTCCCACTTGAAGGACAGCACAATTGTTGCAGCACGGTGAAGTCAGTAGACAGATTGGGAGGGCATACATGAGGTCACTGCAAAGTGGTGTGTGCCGCACCCAATATCTATGCAAAAGGATTAAGGTCCAAGTCTTTAGAGTCCTAGTACTTCCTGTCTTGCTATATGGTGGTGAGACATGGACACTATCCAGTGACCTGAGATGAAGACTGGACTCCTTTGGTACTGTGTCTCTTCTGAGAATTCTTTGGTACTGCTGGTATGACTATGTGTCGAATGAGTGGTTGCTCACGGAGTCCCGGGTACCCACATTGTGAGGGAGCATCAGTTATGCCACTGTGGCCATGAGGCATGATTCCCCAAGGGTGATCCAGCTCACAGGATCCTCATTGTTGAGGACTCGAGTGACTGGACCAGGCCAAGGAGACGCCCACGTAACACCTGGCTGCGGCAGATAGATGGTCATTTCTGGAGTTTGGGACTGTTCCCTGTGTCTGTCTGTTGCTGTGTGATGCCAACCAGGATCCAAGCTGTTTCTTCATGTGGTGGGTGCGGCAACGCACTGTACCATTGCATGGTCCCCAACCTGACCTGACCTGGTGTCCCTGTCACTGCATTGGGGCTTTTGGATCCACATTCAGACCACAGGGTAGGCGTCCCTTGCTGGCCTCACCAACACCTCTTCAAACATCAACCCAAGTTTTTCCTAGATGGTCTCCTTTCCAAGTACTGGCCGGGCCTAAACATGCTTAGCTTCAGGTGGATGACCTTTTCTGAAAGGTGTGTGGTATGACTGCAGTAAACAACCAAGATATTTAAAGAACAACAGAAATATCACAAGAAATGAAACTACAGTTAAGCCAGACTAGAGACCCTGAGGCTAAAACATGGCAGCTGACAGGATGCTCAGAAAGGGGACTTTGGCTTCCTCGAAGCAATCAGTGGTGTAGCGCAGCCAGGGCACCACAGGGTGGCAGTGGTTAGTTTGGCCCCAGCTCTGACAGTGAGGAGTTTAGGAGAAAGCTGTACTTAACTTCATGGTCTGTTGCTCAAGGTATTTCACAGCATATAGTGCCTTAATTAATTCAACCATGACACAAAAAGCTTCCTTCTACATTGAATACAAGAGCAGCATGCAGGGCATGTGTGTCAGAAAACCATTCTTTACCTTTTCAGCAGCGCTCTAACTCTGTTATACTTTACAGAAACGTCGAACAAAGTGACATAAAAAATGAGAAAAATGAGTCATCCGAGGGCAGGTAACGGTGTCATCTTATAAATCAGCCGTTGCTGATCTGCCCAGGGACCAAGCGAACAGGATTTCTTTTTCTTTTTCTTTGTGTTTCTCCTCTCCCTCATGTAATAAGAAAACATTCACAAGCAAAATGCAAATCTTTGAAAGCAAAGGGCAGAAGAGTTAACAGGCATTGTGGTGCGCGTCTTGCTTTGCTTTGATTCACTTTAAAAATCCAATCTTTTCTCAATTATCTCGACAAAAGCAGCCGGAACTGGAATTTACAAGAACACTTGATTAACCTGCACGTGAAAACATTTTTGTCGTGAAATGTCAGAGGTCTTGTCGGAAAGGTGCTCCTCATGCAGATGCTTTTTGAAACCACGTAGCTTGCAGAGAAAGTATGTCTCATTCACGGCGCGGTGACGAGCTTTGAAATGGGCCGGGGGTGGAAGGATGAAACTCGGGATGGGGCCTTTATTTATTTATTTATTTCATGAATATTTCTTATGTAAAGCAGGCAGGTGCTTGTACTTCAAATGAGGCTGAGGAGCTTCTGATTTTATTTCAAAAGTTAGATGCAAGTAGTAATAAATAAAATGGCATATTATTTAGCTGATTATTATGTAATGGAATAAACAGATTGAGAAAATGGCTTGTGATTGACTAGTGCCCCCTGCAGTGATGATCTGCACTTCCATTTACTGTGCTAATCTTGGGCTAGCCTGAAGATGGATATACTGGTGCAAGTCATAAGGGTTTTTACTTTTTCCTCTATGCCATAATAGTGTGAGCATTCTGTCTTGAGTTAAGCAAGAAAGTTCATAAAGTGGATGGATTGATGCATAGTATTTAAGCCTATTTTGTCTGAGTTAGGATTTTGGAACATGAGGGATTTGTTTCTGGGGTTATTTTTATGATTAGTCTTGAAATTATTTTTTTTTTTTGTTATCATCGCTGGAAATGATAATATAAATATGGTGCCGATCACATACTGTCTTATTCCTTGGTAAATAACATGGAGAACTTTGCCTATATGGGCAGTGTTGTCAACACGTTTGGAGGCACAGATGCTGAAATTTAGGGCCGAATCAGCAAGGCGAGGGCAGCATTTCTGCAGATGATAAACATCTGGAGTTCCAAGGAGTTGATGCAACACACCAAGGTCAGGGGATTCAAAACCAATGTTAACTCAGTCCTTCTTAATGGAGATGAGACCTGATCGTTATGACCTTCATCAGCACATATCTCCAAAGGATCCTTTAGATACGCTGGCCCAAAACCATCACTAACAATGACCTTTGGCAGAATACAAACCAGATGCCTACAGAAAATGCGAATTTAAAGTAGAAATTGGGGTGAATTGGACACACACTCAGAAGGTTTCCCAACAGCATCACTAGACAGTCCCTGATGTGGATTTTTTAAGGCAAAACGAAGAAGAGAAGAAGATAAAGAAGCATGTGATGCTAGGAGGCAGACACCATGAGGATGAGCCTCACTTGGAGCCAACTGGAACGTAAAGCTGTGGACAGAGATGCCTGGAGGACACTTGTTGACGGTTTACACTCCATGAGGGTTATAAGTAAGTAAGTTAACCCTTGGTGGACATAAAACCCTTTGTTATTCCTAATGATAGTTAGCTTTCAGTCATATAGCCCCTCGTGGTAGGGTTACAATCTCTATTTTCAGCATCTGACTTCTGATTTCGTCTTGGCACTTCAGCCACCGGTTTCTCAGTTTTGTTTGGCTTTCATGGTATTCTTGGCTGACCTTGGTTATCGATACTTTAATAATTTCCTAGTTATTTTTTGGAACTCCCAGTAATCATTGGGTACCTTTATGTGTACCTTAAAGGATGAATGTCTGAACAGTTTGAGATTCACTAGCACCACCTACAGGACAGGATGCTACTCTCCACTGCCTAGATTCTAAACTGCCCAAACTGGGTAAACAGGTGTAGAGGGACTGATTGAAATCTGTGTTTGCAATTGACTAGTATCCTCTAGAGGTTTCTTGTATTCACCAAGCAAAAACTGTCTTTCTCAGAAGGTAGAGTGGCCAATTTGTGCCCACTAAAAGGAGTGGTCTTGCATTTTACTCATCCAGTCTTGGATATTTCCCCTCATATGTCTCATAGACTGCACCTTCCCAGGGCACTGTGGGAGCCTTCAGATTGCAAGACCACAAAAACGAGACCAAGTGTGGTCCTAGGGTTGGAGTGGCTAAACACATGTTTGAGCACATAGAAGTAGATGTTTCAGTTCCTTAAACAAGCAGATCTTCACTCAGGTCACAGCATAGGGATTTTGAGGTTGGTTTTTATGGGAGACAAACGCCTCCCCAGGGAGGATTTAAGTCCACTACATCTCCAAATAGCTCAACTGTGCCTCAGGCATCCTAGATTCACACACCTCCACATCTGACTACTCGTATATACCATACCATAGAACATTTTGGATCACAGCTGCCATCACTCCATCTTCTTCATACATAACCAACTTGCCACTGCTATTGGGCTTCATCTCCCAACCTGTTTAGCAGTCTGATCATAGAATGAGCTACAAATCCTCTGCAGCCAACCTGTACTGGAAGAATCTGCACCTTCCATCTGTGCTTCTTAGGATCTGTGGCCAACTCAGCACATCTTCTTCTTATACATCCCACAGACTTCATCTTCCCAGGGCACTATGAGGTCTGAAATCAATCTAGCCTTCAGACTGGACCAACACATGGTCTGAAGTTTGTAGTAGCTAACTCTGATGGAAATATTAGCCTCTTATCAAGGTCAACAGTCACATTCCTGTCAAGAGTTGGTTCCAGTATGCGTGACACCAATCAACAAGATCCTAGTTGTGCCAGTCATTAGGGGGAATTGAGCTGTTCTTCAGATTTTGTTTCTCCACTATGGATGACAAACAACTGAGGATGTAGTTGTGCCTCCATGTGTAATCTTCCTTGAGGTAGGCATACTTTGCAGGATGAGAGGATGTCCTTGAGGTTTGCTGTTTTCCCCACAGTGAATAATAGAGGTCTTCACCAAACCACTGATTCAGCTTTATGGGAGTTGAAAGAAACTAATAAACAGCTGTTATAAGAAAGCTAATCATTCTTCCATCCTTTCCCCATAAATCTTTTGTGTTGATTTTTCCCTTCTCAAGGTTTTTCCACCTCATTTGCTCCTCTTGTTGATGTACTTCCTCCACCACCATAATTCACTCTTGCCTTTGTGTTGTCTTTTGTCCCCTGGGCCTATCTGAATCTGTGCTAAGGCTCCCTCTTCCAAGTTGCACCCGGGCTCACTTTGCCTGCAAACCTGAGAGCTGCTTTTTCCTGCTTAAACAGATTCAGCTGAACTCCACTTTCTGGCTGGTGAGGTCCTGAGTGCAATATCCTTGAAAACACAATTCTGAAGAGTCATCTTGAGCTGCACCTTGACACACACTTGAACTCTTCCGTCAGCTCCATAATGGGCAACTTCATAGCACTTTTGCCATAAAGGTAGACATTGCTTAGAAATTTTCCACTTCTTAATGAAGGAGCTGGCTGTCCCTTCTAGCTTTTCAACATGAATTATGGAAACTTTATAGCCATTCTGGGGCTGCAAAACCCAAGGAAGTGAACCAAACTGTAGGTAACCACAGCTTAAGGTTTCCTGGCAGGAAGGTTGTATCAGTGGTTTTAAGCCTTTTGATGAGTTCTTCTCTCAAAAGGTTCACATGATTTCCATCACTGAGCTTTTACATCATACCAACACCCTAAGCTTTTAGCTGGCATTTCTGATACAGTAGGAATTCTCTTCCCTTCCACTTGGAAATTATGGTTATCTAGCCTTCCCTTGATTATATAAATGCTTGTGAACATGGATCATGGATGTTTTATTGGAAGTGAGATGTGCGCACGGTTGACTGGTTAATTTCAGAAATAATGTGTGGAGTAAATTTAGTGAAAAAATTGAAAATGAGAGCTGACAGTTGAAAAGTGCTTGACTGATGCCCCCTACAGAAGGTTCTGTGCTTTGTTTTTCTGTATCTACCAGAATATGACATTCATGCTGCCCAGATCTGGGTAAATAAGTTCATAGAGTGGACGGGCTTATTTTGTGTTTGAGCAGCACCTGCTATAGAACGGGCTCCATGTTCCTGTCACTGTCTGCCGCAATAGACTCCGTCGCTCTGCACTAGACTACATTGGATAAGTGGATTCAGAAAACGAATGAAGTCTCAAGTTTTACATTCTGATAACGAGAAGGTGAAATATAAATGCAAGATGGGAAGCTCTGAGCCACAAGCAGCAGCCTCTGTGAAGGATTTGCAGTAGGTGTTTATGTTGACACAAGGTCCTCATCCTCCAGGCAATGTGCAGAAGCAATTACAAAGGCTAATAAAATGTTAGGCTATGTCGTAAAAACTGTACAATATAAATCACGGGAGGCTCTGCTCGCACTACCAGGCTGCTTTTCAAGTCCGGTCACCAGGCTGCTTTTGAGTCTGCGTCCTGGTGGGGTGCAGCTACCTTTAAGGGAGGCCGTCGTAATGTTTTAATGGGCCCTAATCGTTCTGCTAATTGCCACATGCTGGAGGCACGTCATTAATTAGGGCTAATTACCATCCAAGGCTCACTTACGTGGGTGAGCTGCCTTTTCAAAAGGGAGTGCCTGGGAAGAAACTGTCAGGCAGTATGGTACGTGGCTGTTAGACAGAAGGACAGAGAAATGAGCAGAGAGAAAAACAATAGCAGGAAGGCCTTCCTAGTGGTTAAAGCAATCCGTTCATGTGGCACAGGGTGTGTTACACTGCGTGACTTCACCTGCCATTCCTCCCGTCACACAGATAGTCCAGTGTGCTTGTTATTAAGGAGCTGGCAGATAAATAAATGAGACTATTATAGTAGAAAGTGTGGCCCCCTGGTGGCCAAGCAATCAAACTGTAAACCACAAGACTGTCCACTTATTCCCTACTGACACAGGTGGGCACCCCCTTTCTTAAGTGTTTCATTGATTTAAGCCCACTACATCCCCAAAGGGAAACATTTTGCCTCCTAGCATCTCAGGTCCACACAGCTCCATATCTGACCACTCATAGATACTCATAGATGCTATCACCCTTCTTCATCCATAATTAGTGGCTGCTTCACTCTGCTGTCTCCGAAAGAAATAGCTTGCCACTGGATCTGGCCTTTTAGCAGTCTGACCATGGAAAGGTCTACAAATCCTGGGAAGCCAACCATAAGGGTTAGGGTCCCCTCTTTCCCCAATGGTAACCCAGGAGTATATGTCGAGTATAGAAACTGTCATTTATTGCATTTATTTTATAGACAGCAGTGTGGCCTGCTAGTGGACAATCTGATGAACTGTCAAGCACAAGGCTGCCAGTTTATGGCCATGTCACATTACACGACTTTGCCAGTGACTTTCAGTCATAGCCGTCATTTACATAATCTTAACCATAAATAAATGTATTATAGCGGAGGGTTCAAGTTCAGTCCTGGATGCAAGATTTATTCCCAAGCAGTTTCAGATTCAGTCAGTCATTTTGCTTTTAACTGATCTTATTGTCTAATTAGTTGACATTTTTTTACTTTGCATATTTTACATTCAGAAAAATGAAATAATACGAGATTGGTGTTCATAAGAATTTAAGATTCTTTTTCCCCACAGGTCTAAATGCTTAACTCTCTTTGGCCATTTTTGTTTACTTGTTTATTCAGTGTTGAGGTTGAATCTTGAGTATCTGGAAAAACCCACATGGATACGGAAAGAACAACAGGCAGGCCACCTGGGCATTGGGTGCGAACCCAGATCTTCCCATTCTGCCACTGTGCCCCCCTCCACACCTGCTGTATTTTATATTGCAGCTTTACCATCATGAACTTTACAAGATACTTTACAAGAAGCATTTCTTATAATAATAGGAGCACAAGCCGCTGAATTGACCCGCTCTGGGTCACATAACACGTCAGTTTTTAAGAGTTGAAATCCAGAGCCTGTCACTGTTGATCTCTGGTGTGACCCGGAGCGAGTTACTTCACCAGTATTGTAATTGGAGAAATATGCACGCAATTATACTGGGTGTGCAAAATGTTATGGGAGGGTGGGTTAACTGAAAGGCACTCTATAAAAACACTTCATATGTCAGTCATTCATTTTCCAGCCCGCTTTATCCTATCACAGGGGTCTGCTGGAACCAATCCCAGCCAGCACAAAGTGCAAGGCAGGAATAAATCACGGGCAGGGCGGCTACCCACACATACACACACCAAGCACACACTGGGGACAATTTAGGATTGCCAATGCACCTAACCTGCATGTCTTTGGACTGTGGGAGGAAACCCACGAAGACACGGGGAGAACATACAAACTCCACAAAGCGAACCCAGGTCTCCTTCCTGCGAGGCAGCAGCACTACCACTGTGCCACCGTGCCATGCTCACTTCATATGTGAGAGGTTTAATGGCACACATGTGAGAAACCTTGTGAAAAAACTGGAAATGCTATGCTGGTTTTACATTTGCAATAGATCTGAAAAATGTAAGCACAACAGAACTGCTTCCATAATTAATTGTTTCAATTATCAGACTTTTTTGATCGTGGGAGTTATGGAGTGGATTTGATGTCTTTTTCGGTTGAATTCAGGAGCACAAGTGTAGAGAGCAGCAAGCTGCAACCTCCTAAAAAGAGCGGAAGAAATCAGCACGGACATGTCCACCAGGTCATCTGGGCCGAAGGGGGTCACTCGCGTGTCTCCTAATTCATATGTGAGTCCAGAAATACTGTAAATCGATGTGAACTGTTTATTCGCTATTAATTAACCAGAAGATTAATCAACGGCCCTAGTAAATCGATACACTGCACACCTCAAAGGCAGCTGCATCTCATGTATCTCTTTGATAAATAGCGGGATGTGGGCTGCATTAATGCACCCGCCGAGATGGATTTGACACCTGTACCGCAGCTTTCAATGTGTCCCTCTGCTGCTTTGGCAAAATTACTTTTTTTTTTTCTCATCTTAGGTTTGGGCCATTGCTCCGCTTAATGTTTAAGACTTAATAACTGGGTGTTTGAGATTTGTTAGTTATGTGCCTGTTTGATAAATTACAGTATAAACACAAAGAAACAAACTGAAAGTATTACTCTGTCAATAAGCGTTATATAGCAGCTTCAATGGTGAGGCCATTCCAGAGTACTGCAGATGAATGCTACAGCCTGCCTATGTGAGTGTGAAACGTATGAAAGACTGCACAACATTTTCAAACCAAATGACTATGGTTCAAGGTTGTGGAGGGCTGAAGTGTATCCCAGCAGCACTGGGCACAAGGCAGGAGCAAGAGGTTTAGGGGCACAGGCCCAATTATGGACATGGGTCTCATTTAGAATCAGCAATCAGTCTAACAAGAATGTGTTTGGCATATGACAATTAAAAATGAGGTATCAGGACAAAAACCCACTCAGACAAGAGGAAAACATGAAAAACCACAAAGACAGCATCAGGGGTGGAATCCAAACCCAAGATCTTAGACCCGTGAGGCAGAAGCAGCAGCATGACCCATGTAGAAGGATGCAATATATAAACTTTACTTGTCATCTTCACAGTTGGAGGGACTGTCATAAACTGCTGCTTAGTGAAGGTGGGCTAACAGCCGGTTTGGACTGTCCACTGATGCACTGATGGCCCACCCAGGGCAGGTTCCTATATTTTGGCCAGTACTGCTAGAACATTGCCTGTACTTGTTAATGTGGTGTGGTGATTTAAGACTTGGAACTTCAAAGCTTGAGGTTTTAGATTCAAATCCTGCTTCAGACACTGTATGACCATGAGCAAGTCACGTCTCCTGCCTGGGCATTAAATGTAACCAGTCGTACCACAAATGTTGTAAGTCATCTTGGGTAAATGCATCAGCCAAATAATAGTAAGTAATAATAAGTGATCCAGTTCACCATCACGCACGTCAGAGACTGTTCAAGGATGTGACATTCAAGCTTGGATGGTAAATCACACTCTAGTGCAAACTGTTAAACCACAGCATGCATCACAGACCCTCTCACTCATGCTCATATTCACACAAACGTGACCAGTATCAACTAACTTAACGTGCACAGCTTTGAGATATGGGAGGAGAAGCCAAGGAATAGCATAAGGAATATGCAGGCTCTGTGGGGACAGCACAATGGATGCAAATCCAGGACTCATCAGCTGTGGTGCTGCAGCTAATATAATATAATATAATATAATATAATATAATATAATATAATATAATATAATATATCTGCGGTGGGCTGGCACCCTGCCCGGGGTTTGTTTCCTGCCTTGTGCCCTTTGTTGGCTGGGATTGGCTCCAGCGTACCCCCGTGACCCTGTAGTTAGAATATAGTGGGTTGGATAATGGTTGGATAATATAATATGAAGTATTGCATTAAACTTAAACGTTGTGGTTTCAGTGCACACCGTTGATTCAAGTATGTGACCTGAGCACATCACGTCACCTGCTTGTACTCCAGTTGTTAACACATTTGTGTTTGTCCTTGTGAAGAGCCTTGGCACAAAGTTCACTTTAAAAAGATACCATGCAGCCCACTTTCTTCACTTTAATGTTGTTAGGCATGATGTTGTCCCATACTTGGGCATTACTGCAGCCTACAGCCATTTTGAGCCATACGTGCAAAGAATGAAATAAGTACAGCTGAGATGGATAGTGGACCAACACCATTAGCTCCCATGCTGTCTGAACGTCTTGATGCTATAGTAACAGATCTACAGTGTTAGAAAACCACAGACAGAGAGATTATTATACAAATCTATATTCACTTTGTTTTAGTATAGCATCCCGTCACTGCTCTCGGGCATTGGGATCCACACACAGACCACAGGGTATTTGCCCCTGATGGCCTCACCAACAGCTCTTCCAGTAGCAGCCCAAACTTTTCTTAGATGGTATCAAACGGTGTACTTACACTGGCAATTTGTTCCGTGCCTAAGCACGTTTGTCCACATGTAACCCCATAAAATCTAGCTCATTTGACTAGTATGATTGCTCAATGTTGGGCGCTTGGAAGAAGTGGGCCCCAGCATAGTTCAGTAGCATTTGGGAACAGTCTGATCACTAAACGTGTCCAAACATGGAAAACAGACATGACATTAATGATGTTCATCTCATTCAATACCATTTGAGTTAAAAGCAGGTTTTTATTCTCACCTTACACATGAACTTGAATTGTAGCTGGCAAGAAAAGCTGCAAATTCTTCCCTTAACATCATTTGTCTCTGTAAAATTCTTCTCGCACGCGCAGCACGATTAACAGCAAAATGCTGCGCTGTACACTCAATAAATCTGTAAGAGGGCAGAGCGTTATCCTGCCCTAAACAACTCCAAAAAAAAACCCCATAAAATAAGGAAAATCATTTTGACATGCATGCTATCACTCCGTGTTCAGGTCTTGTTTTGGCTTTACATGAAGTCACATGGTGAGTACAAGAGCGTGCCAGGGCCCAGAATGTTAAGTGAAGAGTTAGTGCAGGCCAGCGGGGGAGTATGGAGTGGGGACAATGGCGCCTGGGCATGGTACAGAGTAGATGTGCCTCGTGTGAGTGCACCCAAATGCAAGTACTGGCTGGGCGTGAAAATGCTTAGCTCCAGGTGGATTATTTGAAGTGCAGGTGGTGTATTTATCTCTTATATAGTGCCCTATCTATCTATCTATCTATCTATCTATCTATCTATCTATCTATCTATCTATCTATCTATCTGTCTATTGTGGGTTCAGCGGCGGGCCGTCCACAGAATGATTTTTTGAACCATTATACCAGTGCACCAACCCAGTGCCGCAGCTCCAATCACCCTAGTCCAGGGCCAAAACCACAGTATGCCTTTCCTGTTTTCAGGCTGCCTTTTTCCTCTCCCAGACCTCGTCCTCTTCCACCCGACTCTAGCCCTGAATGAAGGGAGGCGGCCCCTTTATGTCCCAACGATGTGCTCCAGGTGTGCTTCGGCAATCTTCCACCGACACGCCCCAGTGTGGCGGAAGTGCCGGCTGTATCCCCGGAAGCACTCTGAGTGTCCTTGCTCCTCTCTCACGGGAAGTGCTGAGGTCCAGGGCTCTCCAGACATTGGAGCACCCCCTGGAGGTGATCACGGGCTCCTACAGGGTTGAGCTTCAAAGCTCTGCACCTGTGGCCCCCAAAGCAACCAGGGCGGTCGCCCCCTCATGGTCTGGAGGAGGCACAAGCCCTCCTCCGGTCCTCCTGGGTGTCCCGGCTGGGTACCACCCCTAGCCGTGTGCCACACTATCTATCTATCTATCTATTGTAATAAATGCAGACAACAACGTCAAAGGTTTGGGGTTTTCAGCCCCGTATACTGCAATAAATAACGGTCAACATAATTCCAGCAAATCATTAGATACACAAGGATGGGTAGACGGACAATTTATGGAGGCAGACCAGAAATGAAACAGTGGGATGCTGGGAAAGACATGGTGGTGGATGGGTAAATGACATCATCAAACGGGGACCAGAGAGTAGAAAGGGACCCGGAAGTGTTGCGGTTCTTTGAGTCGTTTGGGCGGAATTATGGTGGCGTTTCTTCGTCTTTTCTGAAGAAATAGAAAGAGAGAGGTTAATACTCCACCTTTGTCCCTGGGCACGACTATCTATCTATCTATTGTCACAAGAATGAGACATACTCAGATAAAGGTTTGGGGCAGCCACCCGTATAATCTGGTTTTCTGGCTGCAAAATCGTTTTGTCGTAATACAGAGCACTGAAGTGCATACAACCGAGTCCAAAACAAGACTGAGGGAAAAGGGAAAAAGGGCAGGCTTTTAAAGGGGAAGACAGGAAGTGAGGTCATGAGGATCGGGCACGTGTTCGTCCCTCATTGGATCAGGCCTGGATGTGACATCAGGGGGGCCGGAGCCGGTAAGGTCTGTTTTCATTGGTTCGGTCCCGGAAGTGATGTCAAAAGAGCCAGGTGGAGTCTCCCAGGGATGGTCTACAGGGAAGTGAGAAAGAGAGTCAGTGTACTCTGCCACACCCCGGCATGCCTCAGAACTGCCTTCACTCAAGCCCTTTAGCTGCCTCCCATGCGCACGTGTGTGACACTATCTATCTATCTATCTATCTATCTATCTATCTATCTATCTATCTATCTATCTATCTGTTTATTGATCGATTGATTATTGTGGCCTACACATTTAAAGGCCAGGCCAGTTGAGTGACCCAGATGCTAGCACAACAAGCCAGGATTTGAATTGTCTTTGCTGGCTGAAGGCCATTTTTATCTCACTCAGAGTGTATGGTGCCATATACTATGAAAGAAGCTGTAATGCTAATTGCCCCATCTCTGTGTTGTCCAATGGCTCCCTTGGTTCCCCATTAAAGGTGGATTAGAAACACTTAGATAGTAAATAAAATTTAATGAGAGAGAAAAAAGCAGAATTTCAGATGTTATCTATTGGAGCCTTACTTTGTGCGTTTCCTTGGAGGAATGCCACTAGAAATTCTTTGCCATTTTTGCCATATATTCTCATTACAGAACAAGTGGAGCACTTGTGTGTGCCTGCACTACGTTATTGTTATGGGATGACTAAGCATGCAGTCACCTAGACTGGGATGAATTTTCCATTTAGCTTCATCATTTCTAATCTCTATCACTTTAAAATGTGCATTAACCTCAGCAGAGTTTTAAAATAAAGAGTCAGGCAGAGACTCCTGAAGCTGCACCAAACAGTAAACAAAATGGAAGAGGATGCAAGGGCCTCTCAACCAGAGCCTGTAGCCCCTAGAGTGGCCTGAAGACATAAGGTCAGGGGTTGAAATCCCACTGATTCACTGTGGCGGCTCTTCCAGATAAAAATCTCCTTATGTAACGCTAGAGGGTGTTCTGAAAGAGAGCGGATGGGTTGATCATGGCTTTAGTTCAATAAATTGAGCATCAGACTGGACAGGATCTACTTGGAGAATGCCAGTTGGCTGGCTTACTCACTTTACTGTTCAGTCTAGACACTGGTCGTAACACAGTGACATCCACCTTTATTCATCTTACCCATTCAATAGACACTTTGTGGACTTTTTTTCTTATTCTAGTTGATTTTTTTTAGTTGTGTTTTTCATTTTCAAGAGTTATGGTTGAACTCGAGTATTCTGTCTTGCAGGGCAATTGTAGGCTTGATGTTTTTGAGTGGTGGCCAGTACTTGATGCGATGTGATACTGCTTTGAGCTAACAGTCCAGAAGGATTCTGTTTCTGATAAACTCATGCTAATGCGATTGGGTGCCCACTGCCATACCACTTAAATATTTAGTGTTGTTCATTTCCTCTTTGTATCACACACACATACATTTCAACTTTAAATAACACTGTCCCGAAGAAATTATCTCATTAACAACTGGGTGCTCAATCAAGCTGACATTATGATGTTCCCTCTCAGTACCTATCTGAAGCAATGCTGTACATTTGATGACTTCGCAGTCTGTGGGCAGCATTGCCAGTTTGCAGTGCTTGGACCCTGGTTGCTGTTATTAATCAAGTGCACTCTAATAATGAAAAGGGTGTGAAGCTTCCTTAAAGACCCACAAAACCAGGCCGGGCTTTCCTTACCCTGCCTAGAAAAGGCCTCACCCCAGGCAGTCTGACCTCCATAGTCCACAGGGAGCCTTCAATCCACTTCAGTATTTCCAACGATCTCTTTAATAGCCCCACAAATTCCCTCCTAGTGAATGGATCCACAATCCTTTTGGCTATGAAGGACTAGTTCCAAAAAAGTGAAACATTTGTAAGATAGAAAATAAATAGAACAGTAAATGGAAAAAGGGCAAAAAGGCAAATGGGACTTGATTAAAAGGCAGCAAAGCAATCCCAAAATGTAATACATTATTCAAAAACTTAGGAGTGGTCTCCTCTAGACTTTCTCGTATACTCAGATATGGGGATGAATATTTTAGGAGTAAACTACAAGACAATGATTATATTCTTGTATTATGTACATTCAAGAACTGTTAGCAACAAATCAAATCATATTAATAATATATTGAACGTTTATTATAAAAGTAAAGTTGGATGAATTGGACTGCAGCTGCATGAAAAAAGGTAAAGTACCACTTCCGGCTAGCGGAAATATCCCAAAAATTGATAGAAATTTAAGTTTTTTTTGTACCAAATACTTGTATGCAAGTATGGTTGACCTAAGTGAAAGCGTACTCAAGTTATCGTGTTTACATACACACCCACACACACACACACACACATACACAGCCATAATTCCAAAATTTGTATTTTCGGACTCGGGAGGACTAAAATATTGAGATTCATTAAAATCTTGAAATTGAATTTTTAGAGGATTCCAATACTTTCCCTATACGATAAATTCAGGGAGGTCTAAAACATCAAGATTCGTCAAAATGTTGGCATTGAATTTTTGGACGATTACAATACTTTCCCTATACTTCGTATATGAGAAAGTAAAAACAAGAACTTAAGCACCAATTGCTAAGAACCAGAAGATAAAAAATGCTCTTCTCCAACAATAACCAATAAACCACTGAAGGATCTGCTCTCAGTTTCTGAATATAAAGGATGGAAGGCGGTCCTTTAACAGTGACATCAGCTTGGCCCCACCTCTTGGAGTTCCACCCACAACAGAACTTTACAAAATGCATAGAAACTAAATAGGAAATAAAACTAAACTAACAAAAATACAGAATTCCAATAAGCAATAAGCATAATGAAAATAATACTTTTAAAAAAGGAAAATGAACATAAGCCAGGGAACACACTCTGGCTTGGCCTCCCTGTTTATGCCACAGCCCAAAAGCCTTGCTGTTAATTTGCTTTTTGACTCTAAACTAGTGCAGTGCACTATAAAGAAATGGCGCTGCATATGGGCTGTTTTTTTAATTTTTATTTACTGTAACCATTATAACCAGAAGAGGTTCCTGCTCCTGGTGACCCTATCAGGATAATCAGGCGTAGAAAAATAAAATGGCTACCATTCCAGCACTTGGCTCACAGCACCAGTAATCGGACGCTTGTCAGGTAGAGTGGCACTATTGGCAAGGCACATAAAAGGTTTCATGTTGCTTCTAAACATGTTGAGTCACTTATTCATAAAGAAGCACTCATGTCCGATCCTGGAAATGTTCATATAAAACAAATCCAAAAAGAAAAAGAGAGAGGTCAACACTGACAAGAGCCAAGTTGACTGATTAGACCGTAACGCCTCATACAGGAGCCTGTGATCATGAAGGCAGCCATATATGGCTCTCATACCACAGAAATCGACATTCCCATCCAAAAAAAGAAAAAAATCCCCTAGTTCCCTGCTCTTGTGGGTGGTCTTATCAGGCGTCTCCTTTTCAAGTGCTGAACAACAGGCAGAAGGAGGAGGAGGAGGAACGGCTTGAGCAGCTTGGCCACATTTTCTACAGAATTTACATTATCAAGCAACGGCCCAGGATAATCTCCTGTATGTTTTAGCTGCCTTTATCTCTCCTGTCGCCCCGCATGTTCGTCGCACGTGGAAAGCTTTTGTTTATTTACATTTATTTGGCGTCTTTTCAAAGTGCATTTCTTTCCGTATTGGGTGCAATTTTAAGTAGACCGTCTGGCTTGCTTTAATACAATTTGTAATGTGATGAAAGTGGAAATGGGAAAATGATTTTTGTGTTTATATATGGGTTCTAATTCCAAAAAGACTGTTGTACTCATAAAGAGCTAACCAGTTTGGGTTAAAATTCACCATACATAACCGGAGACATCCGAGTAAGAAATCACACAACCAGAGCTTAACTCGAGGAGGTTTGTAGGTGCACAGGGGAGGCATCACTGTCACGGGGGGCCATATCAACAGGTTCAGATCGTGGTGTGCAGTCACACATGTCGTAAAGCTAACCACAGGGATATTATGGGGGAAACACCAACAAGAACATACAGTATACCATACTGGTACGGAGCCCAGGATGATGAATATTGGAAGTATCCCCAAGCTTAATTATTCCAGTGATGCTATTGCAATGGAATGACAAGTGGGGGCAGCGGCTAATAAAGTAATGCCCCCCAAGCTGAAAGCAGAAAACTGAAATAATCTTTAAAATTAAAAAATAAAAGTCTTCTGTCCTCTCAGATATACAGACCGTGCCTTCAGAACGCATTAAGACCCCTTCACCTTTTACACATTTTATTACGTTGTACCCTTGTGCTAAAATCATTTCAATTACTTTTTTCACTCATCAAGCAACACTCAGTTCTCCAAAAATGACAAAAAAGAAACAGGATTGTAGAATTTTTTGCAAATTTCTTAAAAATGAAAACAACTGAAACTGATGCAACTATTCAGACCCTTTCCTTAGTACTTTGTTCTGGCAGCGATTCGAGCCTGGAGTCTTCTTGGGTCTGACGTGACAAGCTTTGCACACCTGGATTTGGGGATTTCCTGCTAGTCTTCTCAGCAGATCCCCTCGAGATCTGTCAATCTCAGGGTCAGGGTGGGCAATGTCGGTCCTGGAGGGACCCAGTGGCTCCAGGTTTTTTCTTCCAAACCCGGTTTCTTAATGAGAAGTCAATTAGGGCTGATGAAGCATTTATTACTCAAGTGACATTTTGATGCTTCATTTTAGTGGTCTCAGTTGTTAAGGTTGCCCACCCTTAATTGCTTATTTCAGTCTTGCACAGCTGCACCTCCTTAATAGCAATAAGATGCAAATGACAAAGGAGCCAGCAGTTCTTTATTTAACTTGTTTCCATTTACACCTGTGTGGATTCATCATGCGCCATTTGGTTTAGTAAAACATTAAGGAAAAGAATGTGACAGACTGGAAATGATCTGTTTTAGGCTTCAAATTATTTGGATAATATCTTTGGAAAGGAAACAAAAATCTACAACATAGTAACATCACATTGCAGACTAATATATGCCATAAAATTAAATAAGGTCTGAGAATGGCAATCATTGGTTTCTAATTAAGCATCTGGGTTAGAACAAAAACCTGCAGCCTTCTAGGATCGACGTTGCCTACCCCTGATCAAGATTAATACCATCAGTGGACTGCTATTTTCAAGTCTCTCTAGAGATGTTAGATTGTGTTCAAGTCTATGCTCTGTCTGGACCACTTAAGAACATTCGTTCCCAGAGTTGTCCCTCAGCCACTCCTGTGTTGTCCCTGCTTTGTATTTTCGGTCATGGTTCTGTTGAAAGGTGAACTTTCAGCTCAGCCTGAGCTCGAGATCGCTCTGGTGCAGGTTTTCATTAAGGACATCTCTGTACTTTGCTCCATTCGATTTTCCCACAACCCTGTTAAGTCTCCCGGTCCCTGCTGCTGTTAAAACAACCCCAGCAGCATGATGCTGCCACCACCATGTTTCACAGTTGGAATGGAATTGCACAGGTGGTGAAGAGTGCTGCCTGGTTTGTTCCCAACACGATGCCTAGAATTGAGGTCGATACCCCAACCTTGGTTTCAATAGTATACAGAATCTCATTTCTCTTTAGCTGCCACTTCTCAAACTCCAAGTGAACTTTCATGCGTCCTTTACCGAGGAGCGTCTTTTGTCTGGCCATTGTATCATAAACCCCAAACAGGCAGAGTGTTTCTGTGATGACAGTGTTCTCTGGAGCCCAGCCAGAGTGATCATCTGGTTTTTGGTCACCTCTGTTACAATGGTCCTTCTTCCCCTGATTGTTCAGTTTTGCCAGGCTGTCCTCTCTACGTAGAATCATAGTTGTTTTAGACTTATTCCATTTAAGACTTGTGGAGACCACTGTGCTCTTGGGAACCCCCCCGTCCTGCAGAGATGTGTGTAGCCTTCCCCATGTCTGTGCTTTCACACAATTCTGCCTCTTAGTCCTGCAGGCAATTCCTTTGCCCTCACGGCTCGGTGTGGCTCTGATGCATATTATCAACTGTCAGACCTTCTATAGCAGGGGTGGACAAAGCCGTTCCTGGAGGGCCGCAGTGGCTACAGGTTTTTGTTCCAACCCAGCTGCTTAATAAGAAGCACTTATTGCTCAAGTAACACTTCTGCTTCATTTTAGTTGTCTCGTTCGTTAAGATTTTGAACCCTTATTGCTTATTTTAGTTTTGAACAGCCATATTATCATTTTTTTTTAAACATTTTATTGAATTTATTAAAATCAAATAAGATTCCATACAAGCAAGTCCAATTTTACAAAACATGGTTAGAATCAAATCAAGCCCTAAGTGTTTTCGGTTTTTAATTGTTCCTTGTTAGCAATAAGACTCAAATGCCAAAAGAAAATAGCATTTCTCCATTTAGCTTGTTTCAATTTATACCTGTGTGTATTTATTGTGCACTGTTTGGTTTAATTAAATACTTGGAATGAAGGTGAAGATACCAAATGTGAAGGACTGAGAATTACTTGCTCATTTTAGATGATATTCTTAGAAAGGAACAAAAAGCTCTAGAATATGAAAATGACCTGACATGGCAGAAACAAGCCATGGAATTAAATTATTGCCAAGGGTTGTTTTCTATTTAAGCAACTGGGTTGGAACAAAAACCTGCAGCCACTGCAGCCCTCCAGGTCTGACTTTGCCCACCCCTATAGATCGATGTATGCCTTTCGTAATCAAGTGCAGTCAGTTGAACTGACCATAGGTAGACTCCAAACATGGTGTAGAAACATCTCAAGGATGATCAATAGAATGGGATGTACCTGAGCCAAATGTCATAGCAAAGGGTCTAAATCAGGGGTCTCCAATTCCAGTCGTGGAGAGCTACTGTGCCTGCAGGTTTTCATTCTAACCCATTTCTTAATTAGTGACCAGATTTTGCTGCTAATTAATTCTTTGCCTTAATTTTAATTGATGCACAACTTAAGACTCAGGTCTCTTAATTATTTCTTTTTCTTTAATTAGAAACCAAACAATATTAAGACACAAAATGAACCAACACATAAACAACGGCCTGCATCCATCACACAATAACTGAAAATCAAGAAAGGTGAAGGC
Source organism: Polypterus senegalus (assembly GCF_016835505.1). NCBI lineage: Eukaryota > Metazoa > Chordata > Cladistia > Polypteriformes > Polypteridae > Polypterus > Polypterus senegalus. Next base: position 134,112,654 of record NC_053166.1, read on the forward strand.
TTTAATAATGTTGATCTGCTCAGGTCCACAAAACATTTTGACAGACGGCGCTCTTAAAAAAGAAAATCAACAGTTTTCAAAATGTCTGCCATGGCAGAATGAGCGTCATGGAATTAAATAACAGGTTTAATTAGCATTGAGAATTGGCTTCAAATTAAGAAACTGAATGAAGTGAAGTTGGTTGGAGTTTGAGGCCCCAACTTAGTTGGTTATCTGTTGGCTCACTTCACATCAAATGTACGTTTAGGTGCCGTTTAAAAAAAAAGAATCAATTCAGCGGTCAGAGGCTCAAGAAAAGTCAATTAAAATAAAGGGAAATAGTTAATTAGCAGGAAAAACTGGTCACTAATTAAGAAAAGAGTTAGAATGAAAACCTGCAGCCACAGTAGCTCTCCAGCACTGGAGTTTGGAGTTGGAGACCCCCTGGTATAAATACTTGTGTCATTGTGATAGTTCAGTTTTTCATTTTTAACAAATAATCTTATAATCATGTTTTTCGCTATTCTTGGGGGATGGAGTGTTATGTGATTAGGGAAAAAAAATAAATTTAAAAGATTTTTGTCTAAGGAAATAACAAAGCAAAATGTGAAAAAAGTGAAGGGATTTGAATGCTTTCTGAATCTACAGTGAGTGAATGAGTGAATGTGTGAGTATTTATAGATATTACTTACATATGTACACACACATACATACATATCCATATATATGTGGATTTTCATTTTGCCATTGGCAGGAAAATTTGCTGAAATTCTCAGCTGGTTAGGGGACTTCACACCTGACACCTTCCTGGATTTCTGTGCCGTGGACAAGCTTGAATAATTAGAACAAATGAGAAAATAAATGTGACGCTTTACTTATGTGGTGGAGGGGGTGGGGTGACCTTCATAGAAAAAGATTTATCTGCAAAAAGCTCACTAATGTATCATATTTATGAAGTCGGAAAATGGAGAGCAATTAAACAGCAGGGAGACTGAACATTTGTTGTTTGATCGGAGGCAGCAGCTTGACTGTTTCACCCTGAATCTCAGACCCCGCCAACTTTCTCTGCTTTCTCCCCCTATGACTACAGCCTAAGATTGATTCTGAACAACGGCCTAAACTGGACTTGCACGTTTTTCAAGTATCTACACAACCTCCCAGGAGTCTTGCTTTATTCTCTCCGTTTTAAATCGAAGTGCATCGCCAGGCATTCATCATGTTTTGTCTCGTCAGTGATCTTTCCAGAAAGCAGAGCGGGGCTGCCCAAATTCTGCAATGTCTCTTGCACCATATGTGTATAGGGACTCACTTGGCTCGGACATTTTATTCTGCTCAGAGTCCTCCCGATAAAAATTCCAGGTGTTAACTTAACAAGGAATAAAACTGAGCCCTTACAGTGCCAACCTGCCATTGAAACCTAGAAGAAGAGCTAAAGCTCTTGGAAGATTGCATTTTCACTAAACTGTACTGCAGGATGTATTCATAATTTTTGGTGCTCCATGATGCTCCTCATACTTGATGCATTTAAATCCAAAGCAACTAAACAAATCCCTTCTTTATTTAACCTTTCAGTTATCCCTTGCTTAAATGTTTGTGTCTTTGCTCTTTTTCATTGTGTTTCCCTCAGTGGATATGGCACCCTGTCCAAGGCCGGTCCCAAAAAATGTTGACTGTATACAATCCACATCCCCCTACAATTAATATAAGCCGCTTAAGAAAATGGATAGTTGGTGCTGGGGCTACACAAACCCCAGGACCTGGCTTCAGATCTCATCCTGTACACTATCTGTGTGAAACTAATGTCCTCCCTGCATCTATTTGGATTGTCACTACATTTCATGGCAATGACACCCTGTGACTTACATTTGTGTCTCTATAAGTAACAATATGGTGTAGGAAGTAGAGACTTGTATAGTTAAAGGGTTGGGCTCCCAACCAGGATGCCCTGTTTAATAAGATGTGAAACAATTAAATCCAAAGGAAAACTCAAAAATAGATGTCATCTTCTCCATAAAATGGCTTCCTTAGCCCTCAAAAGATTGTTTCCCATAGGAAGGATTCATCATCCTTGGTAGCAGGCCTAACAATGAATACTTACCAAAAGTGGCATTTGGGGGTGGCAAGTGGGGTGACCGCCCCAAGCCCTGCGCCTAAGGGGAACCCGCTTTTGATGTTCGCATGTCCCGTTCGATTGGATTTGTCAAGTTTTATTCTCCAGTATATATATGTTTTAGATGCTTCTAAGAGGAACCCTTTTAAAATTCCTCTTTAAGGTCAAATTCCATACATGTACGTCTTTGAAAACATTCTATAGTCCAAATATTAAAGCACAAAAACACGTATCTCTAATGATAACCGGCTGACATGACATCAACGTGAGTTATGACTATGACATCCTGCATATTGAGACTCAGAGTATACTTGAAATTTGGGTACTTTTCTAGAAGAGGCCCTGCTAATTTCTATAACACTGCATTGCATCTCGCACTGTCGTGGTATTGTCATGAATTATGAATTGCACTTTTTAAAAAGATTATATCGCTGTTTGTATTTGTCTGAATTCAACCTTCCTTCAGTTCTGACCAGTCTCCCTGTCCCTGCCACTGAGATGTACCCCATAACATGATGATGCGGCCATCACCATGCTTCACTGTAGGGTATTAGGCAGGTGATGAGCTGTTCCTGGTCTTCACCAGACATAGTGATTGGAGTTCTGACAAAGAGTTTAGTTTTTGCCTTATAAGACCAGAGAATCTTCATCCTCAGGCTCTCAGAGCCGTTTTAAATGATGTTTGTTTGGCAAACTCAAGTTAGAGTTAGCCACTTTAACGTAAATACCTGATTGATGGAGTACAATCATCTCAACACAGTGTGGACTTGGCCCGGACACAGACAGGCGGACATGTTGTTTCAACCATCACACGTTTTATTTACACTATTTACAGTACATAAAACGGGTCACACAGACCCCAGCAATGGTCACTAAGACCCAAACAGTGCACAACCCCCAAATACTCAGTCCTGGCCTCACAATACCTCTCTTTGGGCCGCCTACACACCTCTCCTGTGCTTCATCCATCCGCCTCCCGACTCCAGCTCTGAATGAATGGAGACGGACCCTTTTATACAGTTCCCGGATGAGAACCAGGTGTTCCCGGCATTCCTCCCTTGGCCACGCCTCAGCGTGGCGAAAGTGCCGGCTGTCCTCCCGGCAGCTCTCCGGGTATCATCCTAAATCTTCCCCCCAGCACTTCCTGGTGTGGCGGAAGTGCTGGGGCAACAGGTCCCCAAGGCATTGGGGCGCCTCCTGGCGGTGACCACGGGCCCCTACAGGGTAGGGCTTCCATGCCCTCAACCTGTGGCCCCCAGAGCACCCAGGAAGGCGGCCCCCACGTGATCCAGGGTGGGCTTTGACCCTCTTGCGGTCCCTCACGGCGTCCCGGCCGGGTCATTGCCCCTGGCATCCCTGACAACAGTTAGAGTGGCGATTGGGTTCTTGACCACCCCTCTGCTCAAGATCTTTCTTATCTGGTTTCTTTAGTTTGGCCGAAAGGGTCCTGGTGGTTCCAAACGTTGTCCATTTACACCTGTGTGGATTCATCATGCACCATTTGGTTTAATAAAACATTTAGGAGAAGAATGTGACAGACTGAAAGTGATCTGTTTTAGGCTTCAAATCATTTGGATAATATCCTTAGAAAGAAAAAAAAATCTACATCATAAAAGCTTCACATTGCAGACTAATGTGCCATTAATAAGGTCTGACAATGGCAATCATTGGTTTCTAATTAAGCAACTGGGTTAGAACAAAAACCTGCAGCCCTCCAGGATCGACGTTGCCTATCCCTGATCTAGATGGATACCATCAGTGGAGCTTTATTTTCAAGTCTTTTCAATGATGTTGGATTGGGTTCATGTCTAGGCTCTGGCTGGACCACTTAAGAACATTCGTTCCCAGAGTTGTCCCTTGGCCACTCCTGTGTTGTCTCTGCTTTGTATTTTCGGTCATTGTTCTGTTGAAAGGAGAACGTTCAGCTCAGCCTGAGCTTAAGTGCTCTGGTGCAGGTTTTCATTAGGGATATCTTTGTACTTTGCTCCATTCAGTTTCCCCACAACACTGTCAAGTCTCCCCGTCCCCGCTGTAAAAACAACCCCACAGCTTGATGCTGCCATTGTAGCGGCTTTAGAATGGTTGCTGATGCTTTAAGGGACGATAGACACACCAATATTCGGATTCTGCCATTTATTCTACTGAACAAAACAAGCAGTAAAGGGGCACAGTCAGCACACGCAGCGTCAGGCGCTTTCTCAGTCTCCTGCAAAAGCGTCATCAAACTTTTTAAAGCCGCTACACCATTATCATGTTTCACCGTTGGAATGGAATTGCACAGGTGATGATGAGTGGTGCCTGGTTTGTTACAGACATGATGCTTAGAATTGAGGTTGATACTCCAACCTTGGTTCCAAATTCAAGTTGGAGTTATCCACTTTAACTTAAATACCTGATTGACAGAGTTCTGCAGCGATGATTGTACTTCATCTCAGCAGAGGACTTTTAAAGCTTAGTGGCCATTGGGTTCTTGACCACCCCTCTGCTCAAGATCTTTCTTATCTGGTTTCTATAGTATGACTGAAAGGGTCCTGGTGGTTCCAAACTTTGTCCATTTCACAATTATTGAGGCCACTGTGCTTCCTGGAACACTCAAAGTTTTAGGAATGGTTTTCTACTCTTGCCCTGATCCGTGCCTCACCACAATATGTCTACATAGAATTTCTTGGGCTTCACGGCTTAATTTTTTGCCCTGCTGTGCAGGCACAGGTGTCCAATCAGTTCAAGTGGACTCCAATCAAATTTTAGATACATCTCAATTAATTAAGTAAAGTAAAGAGGATATACCTGACCACAATTTGGAGTTCCACACTAAAGGGTCCAAATACGTACATGAATGATGTATTTCAGCTTTTGAGTTTTAGTAAATTTGCAAGACTTTCTGAAAACATTTTTATACTTTGTCATTATGGGTTATTGAGTGTAGATCGATGGACAAAATGTCAAACTTATCCATTTAAAATTAAATCTGCAACACAATAAAGTGTACAGAAAGTGAAGACGTCTGAATAATTTCTGAATCCACCGTATGTGTTTCTTTAAGTGGGGATTCCAAATTAGACCTGCATGAGTAGGCCCTGTGTGGACTGATGTCCCACCTAGAGTTGCGCCCAGTGCTATTAGAACAGGCTTTGGACCCTTGTGATCCTGAATTGGATTAGCGAGCTTGATTTTGTTCCATGTTGTCTTATCCCACATCCCAAAGACAAGCATAAAAGTCCACATAGCCAAATAATCAACTTCATTTTATCCGTGGACAGAATAACAGAAGGTACAGGATGACTCCATGTGTGATCCTGAGCATGTCCCTTAACCTGCCTGTACTCTAAGTCCTAAAAAGTGCATTGGAATGGTACTCACGACATAAACGGAACATTACAGTAAAAAGCTGCTCGGAGACAATGGAGTGGCCTCCCACAAAGTGTTCCCCCTTTCTTTGATGAAAGTGTCCAGTTCGACATTTAAGAATACCGAGTACATAATTAAAGTTATGTCAATGGGGTGAAAAGGTTATTGTAATTTGGAGTGGTGAGGAGAAAGAAAAGAATAAAGATTTGCAATGACTTGTAGGTCATTCATCATTCTACTAAATGAGACACCAGGGCAATAGAAAGTGGCATTTATTACTGGGGCTTTCAATCTTTTGGAAAATTGCTTTTGGGGAAAAAAAAGGTTTTCTGCACATTTAGATGAATGAAAATTAAAATGAAACTAGAGGGCCACCATTTGTGTTTATTAACAAAAACCTCGGCACAATCTTCATTATAATGAGCTTAAGCGGTCAGTTTTGTCTATTTCCTTCAGAGCAATGAGCCAAATACTCACCTGGCAAGTGCAAGTGAACAGATGGATGAACTCACTGAAGACGCTACAAGCAACTGAATTTACAGAGGCCACGCTGGCAAGCATGCATCTGTGGGTACTAGCTGGGAAATATCAGTGCAAAGCAAGAGAAGAACTGGCACGCTATGGAGCTGAAAGACTGATAGAGTTGGAAAACTCAGAGCCAGAAATGGTAGCATTAAATTCTCCCGCATTTAAAAAAATAGGCGTCTTTACAAAGGAATAGAACAGGAAACTTGATGACCTTTGCGCTAGCGGCTGGGACCCCACAATGTCAAATGAACATCACGTAGAGAAACTGGAAGAAGTTTTGGCTTTATACTCTCTATGAGATTGATTATAAATGTAGACGTAATGTATACACCTGTATACCGAGTGAGGCAGAAACCACATTAAGGACGTGCCCGTCCTTGGCCAGAGGACTGGCAACCATGTTTTTAACAGACTCTCTCTGTATCTGCTATACCTCAGCACAGGCTGGGGAAGGCGAGAAGATAAGCGCCTGAGAAAACGTTATTGCAACTTGAATTTATTGTCACAGATTGCTTAATTTTAAATGTAATGGGTAGGCATTAACAATAAAGCAATAGCTGCTAAATTACAAGTTGTAGTTTTGATGGGACTGTAGGGCTTTAAATATTACTCTGCCCTTGGGCCAATGAAAAGCTTGCTGCATGGCTGTTTATGACTTGTTATGTACATACAGAGAGAGATAACAGTAAAACAATAAAAATACAAATATACATTCTATTTATATATATGAGGACCAGAGGAATGGACAGAAAATTGGCGTTGGAGTATGTTTGTAGGCAATCTACCAGAACTAATAATTTTAAGGGCAACAAAAATACTACAGTATTTAGAATCGCTAGAGAAGTCGTGTTATCTGCTGCTTCAGATAAAGATGAGACTAAAGGGATGATCTTTTATCCTGCCACCCTGATGACATCAAGTATAACTAAGGGCACATGTGAACAAATGTCGGTGGCCATCTGTAAACAAAAATGACAACAATTGAGTAAAATAAAAGTATAAAAATGCCAATGATGTGTCCAAATGATCAACCAATGTAATATTTATAATCCATCATAACGAAAAACCCTGAGGCTGAAAAATAACTAAGAAAGCTACAAAGCGAATGCTATTATAAATTACATCTTGAATGCTGTCATCACAGTGATATCATATTACACAACAATAAGCTCCTTCTCTCTTCAGTCTTGCTGCTCCTCTCCATCAATTATCAACTACATTTATATAGCGCTATTCTAACCTACTCAAAGTGCTTTCCATAGACAGTGGAGAGCCACTTCTAACCACCAGCAATGTGAGGCATTCACTTGGATGATGTGATGGCAGCCATTTTGGAACCACTACACTCACCATACATTAGCTGTTAAGACGTGAAGAGGTGAGAGAGTTGTTAGCCGATTAGAGACGGGGATGATTAGGAGACCAGAATAGGCAAAGCCATGGTGGGCAGTTTACCAAGGACATCAGAAAAAAAAACCATACTCTATTCCAAAGATGTCCAGAAATTCTTTATGGCCACAGAAAGGCAGGGCCTGTATCACAACACAACTGAAGGATGGCGCTAATCTTTAATTGCACAATGTCTACGTCGCTGCACTCGGATATTGGGATCCACACACAGACCACAGGGTATGTGCCTCGAATGCCCTTACCAACACCTCTTTCAGTAGCAACAAAAGCTTTTCTAGATGGTCTCTAATACAAGTACTGGCTGGTGGACGACCTGTTCTGAAGTGCAAGCTGGTATGGCAGAAATCTTTCTCTTAGTGCCTTATCTATCTATCTATCTATCTATCTATCTATCTATCTATCTATCTATCTATCTATCTATCTATCTATCTATCTATCTATCTTTTTTCTTTCGATATGCCTGCTTATTACACATGAAATTTATACTTAAATTCAATGAAAGCATGAAATGCAATACAGTTACTTTCTCTGACTTCCATTCACTGTTCAGCTATTTTATTTTTCCATCCCGTCTATTTTTCAGACTTGCTATCTATGCTGCAGAACGGAGCACGTATTAATATGCAGCGTGAAGGGCCGGCACCAATGAGCTGCAAGGCAAAACAGACAACTAAAGAGCACACATTTCAAAGCCTAAACGTGCTCAACCTTCGCTGTGACAACATACACATTAATGTAATCTGTTGATCTACAAGGAGTGATAAAAGATCCCAAAAGTGTAGCATACGTTGTTAAATTATAAAAGGGTGAGAGCGAGAAGTAATCCCAGAGGTGGCCTGGCACAGGAGCTGGAAGTACATCAAACGCATGACGCTTGTTGAAGAAGCCCTTTCTTTGCTGTCCGCCAATTCCTCCCAGGCAGACAAAATCCTCGGCCCAAATTGAGTAAGCGGGGTGTAATGGAACTGATTGTTTTAACGTTCATAATTAATGGGGTTGTTTGTTTGTGGTTGCACTGGAGCTGCTCTCTCTCTCTGTCTCCCTCATTATTGCTCAAAGAGTATTAATTATAGTGTTGTGGAAATGGACTGCTGTTCAGCGCTGGAATGCATAAACGTGGCAGGCCTTTGAGTCTCTTTTTGCTGTTTTTTTGTCTGTTATGTCTGATGTTCTCCAGTCTCTCCTGTGTAAGTCGGCCCCGTGGCTTTTATGCCATTCAAGCTTTGTGCACTGGAGCATCTTCCATTTAGGGAGGTGGAATTGTGAGTCCTAAGTAATAAGCAGGTATTTTAAACCACTTCAAAGCTTGTCCGTATTCATTCGGAGAGTTTCGTGTGCTCCTGTCTTGGACACACAGGCAAAGGGGTCACAATGGTTTGATTTTCTTGCTTAAAGTAAATTGATTTTATTGCATAAAAGAAGCATTTAAATATTTTAAATAGACGTTCAATTTCCAAAGATGGGTTTCCTGACTGTTGTATAGATTATTTAAAACTGATGGCTCCCAATGGCATTTTAATGTCAGACTATTTCAAGATAACAGTTTCACAGAATACAAATGAAAGGAGAACAATGAAAGGCAGTCAAGGTGAGAGATAAAAAAAAACAAAAATACATGAAAAGACCAAAGTGAAGAGGTTTGAATTGGGCCAGACAGAGACAGCAGGTGAGGCCCACCAGTCCATGTAATTTGTGGAGTCTCCGAGAATGAGCAGGAAAGACGCACCAGTGGGAGATTGGCTAGCGGGTAAAATTGGGGGGCAGCAGGAGGGGAGTAATGGGGTGAGGTGACTCATGCTTGCGCCTGTTATTATATTTCCTAATGCACTGCTATAATGCTGTTATTAGATGACTCTGCTGTATCTTTCACTCATGATAACACTGTTTATACCTATGAATAGTCCACAATAGCAAGATGAGCTGCTACATTCGTGTAAAGTGCCTATAAAAAGTATTCACCCCCTTGAAAATGTACACATTTTCTTTTTATATGAATCTGAATGGACTGAATTGTTTTTTGAAACTGAACAGAAGAAGACTGATTTCAAATTGAAAACAAATCTCTGCAAAGTTCTCTAAATTAATGACAAATATAAAACATAAAGTAATTGCTCACATAATTATTTACCCTTTTAATATCCATCCAACCATCAATTATCCAACCTGCTATATCCCAACTACAGGGTCACAGGGGTCTGCTGGAGCCAATCCCAGCCAACACAGGGTGCAAGGTAGGCAACAAACCCCAGGCAGGGCGCCAGCCCACCGCAGGGCGCACACACACACACACACCTAGCACACACTAGGGACAATTTAGGATCGCCAATGCTCCTAACCAGCGTGTCTTTGGACTGTGGGAGGAAACCAGAGCACCCGGAGGAAACCCACACAGACACGGGGGGAACATGCAAACTCCACGCAGGAAAGACCCCTTGTAGTATGACACTCCTAAATCATCACTGGTGCTGTCACCTAGCTTTAGAAGTCCTAGATTTGGTTCAATGGAGATCGCTTGTCCGGGACTTCAGCTGATTGTAAGTATTAAATGCATCTTATGAGGAAGGTCCAGTTTGTGGTGATTCAGTATGGTGGCCTAACCTACAAAGTGAAGACATAAGAACAGTCTAAGTAACAGGGGATAGAAACAAGGCAAGCGACAAAAGTCTCTTTCTATTGATCAGTTAAATGCTTTTTCTAGGCACTGCAGGCTACATTATCAGCGCACTGTGTTCTAACCACAAACTCAAAATCAAAACTAGCCAGAAGTTACAGGGCACCAAACTGTAAGTTGTAAAACTACTTCCTAAGCTGGAGATGCTGGGCACCCATTTTCACATTTTAGGGTGCATAAACTACTAAAGTAAGCTAAATTGCCAGCATGCATATTGAATATGATGTGTACATTGCAGTTCCTGGACTTCTGATTGGTTAGTTTATTGGTCTGTTTTGAATTGGATGGATGTGACTGATGATAAAAACGTAGCGAGTGTACTGATGTACACCTAATCAGAGTCTTTGTGCTGCAATGTCCACAGCATCACTTTTACATAAGTTACTTGAATGAGAACGTAGTTACATCTGAAACACAGGACAAGGAAGGAGTTGACAAGAGTACCCTCAGCTGGGGCTCATAGAGAGGACCATGTCGGGAAAAATACGAACCATCTGGTATCACGCCCACATCAATACATTCTTTCTATGATGGGCCTTTTCCAGAACAGGGTGGTGAGGTCCTAATGGCAGTGGGCACCAGGCAGGCACCAGTCACAGATGGGACTCACCACTTCATCGCTGAGCACATTCACATTGAGTCAGGTTTAGAAAGTCCAGTCAGTGTGATTAAATAAAAGTTGTGCCCATGTCTTCCTCTCTCCAGAGGTCGTCCTACTTTGAATCTGAAACTTAACGCCCGAGTTTCTGTGTCCTGAGAGTTTTTTTTTTTTTCCCAATTATAAAAATATCCGGAAACTCCACCCTTGGCGTTTCCTCTTTCCTGTCGGGTTTTAATTTCTCATATATTTATTTGCCTGTCATTGATTAATCTACCAGAGTTTTGGTTGCATTGCTGTTTTATTATTTTTTTTATTTCTGCGACACTTTCAAGGACATGAGTGCTTTTCTTATAGTGTGGCCTTCAAGTCCTGTTGAGCTGATGTACCAGTCCTTCAATGTATTTTTTTTAAAATAATTTATAGTCTTAGTTTTAGGTGTTTAAAACATCCTGTCGGTCTTCTGCAGCCCAGAACTCCCCCCTTTTCTCATCATTATTTAGCTCCATACTTTACCTTAAACTTTTGTATTTTGTCAGCAGTTGGATTCATTGAAAAACATTCGTAGTTTATTATTCAATGTATGCACTGTTTCCATGTTATTTTAAAAAAAATCTTGAAATCAGAATTCAGGCAATAAACTTCACCATAGTTTTCACAAACCCCTAGAGGATGAAGTCTGCAGGTAATGGGCACGATTTGCTTTTTTGTAGGTGGGTGTGAGAAGATTTTATTTTCTGATATCACGTACTACAAGGTGGGCAGCATTATGGTGCAGTGGTAGCACTTTTACCTCACAGTAAGGAGATCAGGGTTTGCCCTAGGGGTCCTTCCATTATGTGCATGTTCTCCCCATGTCTGGTGGGTTTCCTCCCACAGTCCAAAGACATGCAGGTTTGGTGGATTGACAATGCTATGTTGGTCCTAGTGTGTGTTTGCTGCATTTGTGTGTTCACCCTGGAATCCTGCCTTGAACCCTACGCTAGCTGGGATAGATTCCAACCCCTACCGGAACCCTGGTCTGGATTAAGTGAGTTAAATAAATGGCATGACACGCACTGCAAGGTGAAGTAGGTACGGTGCTGGACTTCAGTGTCCAGATAGCCCCAAACAGGTGGAGCTGCCAGGGGTAGCTTAAGCCTTTCTCATGTCGGTCAAGTTGGACGTTTCTACTTCTCTTACGATCCCAATTACTTAGCTACTTACATGCTCTTTCTGTCCTTTTAAGAATGTACTTATCACTGAAATCTGGACAGCATCTTGATGATGAGCTGTGCTGATCTTGGTGTTTGGATGTGACCTTCACTCTGTTGGAGTTCAGTGTTTTAATTAAAGCTGAGCCAAAAACTTGAATGTCTTCACAGGCAGTTGGCAGAAAACATGAATCCAAGAGTGTGACAACTTGTCCAGAACATAAATGAGTTTGAGAAGTCTGAATATGAATCATTAAAAGAGAAAGATGACGCTCAGGCCCGACTGATGACAGATGGGTAATGGCAGCTGTGCTGTATGGCAAGTTGATAAGAGTTAGACACTGAAGTTAGTCACTGAATAGAGTGTTGCCCAATGGAATTATGGGACTGCTCAGTCTGTGGACTCACGATTGTTCTGTGTATCGTGTTTATGAATTATTAAGTGGAGACTTGTTTAGGGACGTTACAGAAGGGAAGTCAGACTGGGCCAAAGATGGTGACACTAAAGGTCAAGAGATCATTCACCAAAGTTTTAGGAAACGGCTAAACTCCAAATTATTAACAAAACTAGATTTATAACCAGAAGATTCCAATCACAGTAGTGTACAAAGTGTTCTCTTACTTATATTAGTTTTACCTCCTACTCGCTTCACTCAGCCCTATGAAAAGGAAGTTTTCTATTGTTTTAATTGAAGAGATGGAACTGTCCACTCCGACTACACACAGAGCTTGATTCGCTTCTGAAAGAGACTTATGTTTGTTTGAAGTGTTTGAATAACGTTTCTGTCTCTAAAATCTCCTGTGTATCTGTGCTACTCTGTGACCGAAGAGTGACAGCGTATGTGGATTTCACTTTCACCAAACAAGAAATCTTTTAATACTAATTCCCTGATGGCAACACGAATTAGATGATCTACAAGTCTCCGACTTAAAGTTTAAATCCGAGCAATATATTCAATCTCTTTTCTCTGTTATGTTATTTCACCGAGTAAAAATGTTCATTTGTTTACACTAACGCAATCTTTACTGTCATTTTTTTGAGACTTTCAAATTTTCATACTTCCATTATCTCTAACCCGCTCTGCATGTGTATCATGCCAACGATTTTTGAATTCTTTACGACGTTCTACTTTGTCATCTACTCTTTGTCTTTTATTTCCGGCCTCGGGAGTGGTTAAATATCTTGGCACAAAGTCTCATCTCACGGGACGTGAAAGTGTCTCTCTGAGAAAGTCTCGTCTCGTCCCAAAATTTTTTATAAAATAGAGAGACAAAGTTCAAACACTTTTTGATGTGAGCAGCCTTCTTTCATAGCATGATGTCAGGGTGTTGTGAACACCAAGATGAGGCAGATGGTCAAAGAAGAATTTTAGTAAAAGAGAATCAAGGAAACGATATAAACAAAAACTATTGTTGAAAAACAGGCTGTGGTCAGAGAAGCAATTGGAGTTAAGAAATTAAATTGATAATCACACCAACATACAAACCAAAGTTGCAATCAAAAGTTTCCTACAAAAAGATCTGTTATGACAAATTAATGTTGTGTGGAAGATATATAAATAAGGGACCAGAAGATGAGATATGGTCAAAATACCAGGCCAAGTTCAACACCAACACATGAAGTAAAGAAGCCAAGACTCTGGAGCCTGAGAATCAAATAACAATGAACATACATACTAAGAGTTAGTTTGTATCCACGATCTCGGATAACCAGAAATCCACACGTAGTAAAGTTGTAATAACTGATTTCCAAATGATTTCAATGTCCATAAAATAATTTCACTGTTACGAAATTCTGGCACCAGAAAATAGTGAAAAGGGAGAGGCCTTCAAAATGTCTCACAAAAACATGACAGAATTGTGACTGACTTGCCCAAAATAAGGATCACATCAAGGCACGCCTGGCCCTAGGTAGATAGGAGGCTTTTAGCTTATGTAGGCCAAAAATTAGAGAACACAATAGTTCAAAAATTGTAAAGAGAGTCCTGGCTCTCTCAAAATATGTCTCACGTGAGAGAGAACTGAGAAAACTCTGGCTTATTCAGAGACCGGTTCTACAAAAATCGTTGTGAAAGGAGATATTTACTCCCAAAAAGGGAAAATACAAGAACAAACTCAAAAAAACAAAGTTGTCTGAAAGGAAATTCACAAGTACACAGGACACAATCCAAAAGAGTAGGCAAAAGGCAGAGCATAACAGTTTAAAAAAAAAACAGGATACCTAAAAGAAAAAACAGCCGTACTCACACTTTCCATGAAACTCACTCTGTGAACGCCAAGGAACTTACTTCCAAGCCTGGGTGTACTCCACAACAGACAAAGAGGCCTAGCTGGGGCTGTCACTTCCACCTCAATATACAGTACAGGCTAGGGGCGGTCCTACTGTAGTGACATCACAGTGATGGGCACCTATAAAACACAAGGAGAAGAGCTTTGATGCAGAAATATGCAGTACATTAGAATTAAACAATGCATCTTAATAAAAAGAATAAGTGTCTTTCTGTGTGTCCATTTAGTTGCTGTGTCTCTTTCATTCCAACAGATGGTACATCACATATATTAGCACTGCTTTTATGAGTGTTTCTATGTCATGTCATTTTCTAACTCGCTTAATCCAGACCAGGGTCATTGTTTGTGGTTTAGACCCTGGCTCAGCTAGCATAGGATGAAATTCAGGTACAAACACAGGACAGGGTGCCAGTCCTTCACAGGGTGAACACTCTCACACACACACACACGAGACACACACCAGGGCCAATTTAGCATTGCTAATTCGCCTAATCTGCATGTCTTTGGACAGTGGGAGAAACTGGAGCACCTGGAGGAACCCATGGAGACACGGGGAGAACATGCAAGCTCCATTCATGAAGGACATGGGATGCAAATCCTGGTCTCTTTAGAGCTAGGCAGCAGCACACACTTTGCTTTTATGAATCCCATAACAAATGGCATATAACAGAGACACAATCATTACATGGTGCACTGCGAACATGAACACTGAGGTCTATGTTGATTACTTACTGTTAATTACAACACATTTTAGATGGGTAGCACAATTAGTATTTACGTAAAGCAGTATTAAGAAAAATTACATAAAAACAAAGAAAATACATCCATCCATTATCCAACCCACCATATCCTAACTACAGGGTTACGGGGGTCTGCTGGAGCCAACCCTAGCCAACACAGGGTGCAAGGCAGGAAACAAACCCCGGGCAGGCCACCAGCCCACCGAAGGGAAACCAGAGCACACGGAGGAAACCCACACAGACATGGGGAAAACATGCAAACTCCATGATCGGGTAACAGGAGCAGCAGCTTGAGCAGAGATACCCAAACTTCCCTCTCCCCGGCCACTTCTTCTAGCTCTTCCAGGGGAATCCCGAGGCATTCCCAGGCCAGCTGGGAGACATAGTCCCTCCAGCGGGTCCTGGGTCTTCCCCGGGGCCTCCTCTCAGTTGGACGTGTCCAGAACACCTCACCAGAGAGGCGTCCAGGAGGGGTAGCAGCTCTACTCTGAGCCCCTCCCAGATGACTGAGCTTCTCACCCTATCTTTAAGGGAAAGCCCAGACACCCTGCGGAGGAAACTCATTTTAGCCGCTTGTATTCGCGATCTCGTCCTTTCGGTCACTACCCATAGCTCATGACCATAGGTGAGGGTAGGAACGTAGATCGACTGGTAAATTGAGAGCTTTGTCTTACAGTTCAGCTCCTTTTTCACCACGACAGACCGATGCAGAACACGCATCACTGCGGACGCCGCACTGATCCACCTGTCGATCTCAGGATCCATTCTTCCCTCACTTGTGAATAAGACCCCGAGATACTTGAACTCCTCCACTTGGGGCAGGATCTCTCTCCCAATCCTGAGAGGGCCTGATGAAGCAAACAGGACAACATCATCGGCAAAAAGCAGTGACCCAATCCTGAGTCCACCAAACCGGACCCCCTCAACACCCTGGCTGTGCCTAGAAATTCTGTCCATAAAAGTTATGAACAGAATCGGTGACAAATGGCAGCCCTGGCGGAGTCCAACTCTCACTGGAAACGGGCTCGACTTACTGCCGGCAATGCGGACCAAGCTCTGACACCGATCATACAGGGATCGAACAGCCCTTATCAGGGGGTCCGGTACCCCATACTTTCAGACTAACCCCCACAGGATTCCCCGAGGGACACGGTCGAACGTCTTTTCCAAGTCCACAAAACACATGTAGACTGGTTGCACCCTCCAGGACCCTGCTAAGGGTGTAGAGCTGGTCCATCCTTGGAAGATAATTCTGATCTTGATGTTCTTACTTACAAGAAAATACAGAAATACATACAAAAATAAAAATAAGCCAGGAAACAAAACACATTTTTTATTATATTTTCTTGTAAGTAAGGACATCAAGATCAGAATTACTGTATCTTCCAAGGATATTCTGTAAAAATATTGTAATTCAGCATTAATGCAATGAACAGCAAGCAGATGGGTAAAACTGATTTACCGTAATTGTATCTAATGTTTCTAATGGGAGAATCTGATTTTTAACAAAAGCTTTCGTTACTTTTGCCATTTTGTTGATTCTTTTTAAAACAGTTATGTAATAGACCTTGTGGACCTGACAAAATTCCTCAAATAAGAAAAATAAAAAATGCTTTACATGAGGTAACTAGCAAATCTTTTAAATCAGCAGCTTTATGTGGCTTAAGCCTGTGAACAGGCAACTTGTTCTGCTCTTCGGTTCCTTGATAATTAGATCTTTAACCACAAAGGGCAGTTCTTATCATTAATTATTATGCTCATCAGTAAAGCAGAGAAAACATTCCCGTCTTGCATCTTAGACACAGTGCTGATGTAATATATGCACCTCATTAGTTCAAGTATTGAATTAAATGATGAAATTAATTTTATTGACCAGTTTTATGTGGCTCTAGTGTATGGATACAACTACTTGGAAACATCCTTTAATTTTTATTATTGCTGACTACATAATAAGCATTATTATTGCAAACAAAATGCTATTTCATTCATCCATAATACTGTAATACAGAGTATCTCTCCAGAGCCAGGCTGTTGTGCAATAGCTCAAGCAAGTAAAACAAACTCTGGGATGTGGAGTGTGATGGATGTGGAAGCCCCCTTTGTGATGTGTTCATGTACCACTAGACTGCAGGACACCACGCCACGTCACCTCATTACCTCCACTACCATGAACCATATGAACAGGTGATGAGACACAAGTACAGGAATGAGGCAGAAACCACAGGTAATGGTGGGAGGGAAGACCAGACTGCTTGCATGTGACTAGGACTAGGGGCACTTGGGGTCCATTACACATGCTGTGATGGCTGAAGGAAATAGAAAAAAAATAAAAGCAGAGTGACTAATGTGAGAATGTCTCTACTAAACCCTCACCCAATCTCTGCCTTAATACACCATATTTATTCCTCCATTTGATGTGATTGCTGGTTCTTCTCTACTGTATGTGCTCCCATCCTTCAGTCCCTGATCAAGACCCCAGTGGGTTGTAGCATCCCTGCTTCCCATGAACATTCACACCTGTTTTCAACTCAATTTACTCACATGTTATTATATCAAAAAGGATGATGTCACCCATGCACTAAGCCAGCAGTGTCTTAGGGCTGGTTTATACTTCATGCTCAGAACGCTTACGCACATGCATCATGGCTGCCACGCATTCCCAGCATCTTCTGAGCACGTCATCAGAAATTAACGCATCGTGTGCGCAAGTTGCAGTACCGGTAAAAATATGGGTGGTGTGTGTATTCAAGTTTTGGTACGTGACGTCAGCATCGTTGTTTAGTCTCAATATGTGACAGTAAGCCACTATGCAGCTCCAACAGGATCGATCTGCATCTTCGATGTTTGATGAATGGTTCGATGTGGTGAAGCAAATCATCAAACTGAAATGTTGAAATACAAATGTGCCTTTCTTCAGACATTACTCGCATAGGCACTGCAAGCTTTGCATATTGCAATACCTTTAAAGGTCTCCCACCAGGCGACCTGACAGAGCTGGTGCTGCTTTGCAGTAAAGATGGCAGAGTCCAGATGTGCAAGGCTGACAGAGAGAGACCTGACCACACAAGGCTGTCATGGCTGCCGTCTACTACATGCTGACTTGAAGTGGGTGAATACTTATGCTATTATTTTGTGTTTTTTGGTTTTTTTTTTGCATCTGTGATTATTTTAGACCCCTTTGCAGAGATCTGCTTTCATGTTTTCTGTTGATCAGTTTTAAAAGAGGCAAATGATATCCACTGTGATTCAATGTCATATGAATGCTTATGCAATCAATTATTTTGTGTTTTATGTTTCTAATTAATTTTCACTTTGACATTAAAGAGTCTTTTCCTGGTAATCAGTGTAAAATAAAACCAAATTCTATCCGCTGTGATTTATTGTTGTATGTCAGTACAATGTGAACATTTTCAAAGGGGTGAATACTTATTCTAGGCACTGCACCTCCCCTTGAGCTGGGCACAGTTAGCGTGTGGCTGTGTGTCTCTATTGTCATCTTCTTCCACTGCTCCTTGAACCCGAGGTGCCCTGTTCGAATGGATGTTGGGTAAACGGGTGGTGTTTTTTGTCGTGTTTCTGCCAGGGTTTCTTCCCTGGCTGAGGTTCAAAGGTCCTGTTTCTTGACTCTTTTGTCCATTTTTGTGCCCTTTATCCTTGTTAATGTTCCTTTTGTTGATTATCTGCTTTGTTGCCAATGTCTGTGGTATGTTCCTTGTATTTTGTGGATGATTCCTCAACAGATAGGACCACCTGCCTATCACTGGCAGGAAATGCCCTTTGCCCTATAAATATGGAGGGTATCCCATAGTTCTTGGCTGTTCATTTCTAATGCACTAGAGATTGGGGCGTTTACTTGTGGTTCTATTGTGCTAATTGTGATCACTTTGATTTTCGAACCTTTGCTCTGTCTTTTGATAACTCTTTGGTATTTGTGTAAGGACTGTGTTTGCAGTGGATTATCAGGCAACTCCTTTTGTGCCTTGTTAACAATAAATCTTTTATTTTATAAAGATTCTTCAGAGCCCTTTTTTGTGTCTAGTTAGGAGTTTGATGGTTATCCCTCCTCTTAGTCTGCAATTTTCGGAAGTATTTGTGGGATTTTGCCACTTCCAGTTCTTGATGTTCTTGAATGTAAGTGCCACCCAGATAAATACAATTGTTTGCATTTGTTGCTTGCACACTTTTAAACTTTTTTGTTCTGTTATTTTTTTTTATTTTGCATCTGTGGTACTCAATGAGGCACGTCAGGTCACTTCTTAAGGTTCCTTTCACCACCTCAAATAGTCTGGTTCCAAGGCCGATTCCTTTACATGAACGTGGTAGCTGACAGTCCTTTGTTATAACCTAAAAAGGACAGATCCTTAAAGAAGTATGGTTTCCACTATCAAAATGTACCAGACCTAAAAATAACGCTTTGTCAGGAGCACATTCTTCTGTCGTATAAAACGCGGAGGAAGGTGAAATGTTCAGCCTGAACAGTCTGTCACGTATCACTGAGTAAAGCCTACCCTACACTTTATTCAATTAATAAAAATTAAAAGCTGGCAGCTCACAAGTCCTGAATTCAATCAGCCACCTGCCTGCTGCCCACTTGCCTCAAATCAGGTGACTTGTTCTGCATTATTGGGTCTTCCTCTCAGCCTGCACAACCCATTGGCCTCATTTGGCCAATCAGATTTAGCTTCAGACGCTTTAGTTAAAGACCAATATGGAGCATTGGTAGCACTGTCAAGGCTACCCCGAAACCAGAATGAATGCTAAAGCGTCCAAAGTACAGGAAAACGTTGCTGAAATAATTATAGGTAAAGAACACAAGGAGTTTTAAAAACACAAGACAGAATAAACCCTAATGTCTCCCTGGGCCCTACTTACATAAAGAGTCAATCAGTGATCCATAAGGCAACGTGGCTGGTCTGCCTTCTCGCTAAACTACCACAACTAAACATCCTTTCTGACCTCAGATCCTCCTGCCAGTTGATCCCTTCCTAACTCCTAATTCACTGGAGCATTGACCAGGAAGAACATGTAGGCCCCAGTTAAAAATGATACTGGATCAAATCTCTTAATAATTCTTGAGTCAGGAATGCCCTCTAAACTCGTGGCATCGTGACCTGAGCCATCGGTCATCCTTACAGGGCCAGCCAAGTGACCCCCGAGGAGCTTTTTTAGCAGCAGACCAGGAATAAAGCACAACATGCACTTGATGCCACCAATTAGACTTAGGGGGCTTTCGTAACCCCAAGTCCACCAATGCCATTTTCTTATCTTTGTGGCCCTCAAAGTATACCTCTTCTCTTCCTCTTGTCATATTTGATTTAATTGCTAGCATGACTATGTACAGTGGATTCAGAAACTCTTCAGACCCCTTCACTTATTTCACACATTTTAATGTTGCAGCCTTGTGTTAAAATCATTTAAATGTAATATGCCTGTAGTGTGGTGTAGCGGTTAAGGCTTTGGACTCCAAACCCTGAGGTTATGGGTTCAAATCCCGTTACTGACACTGTGTGGCTTTGAGCAAATCACCTGACCTGCTTGTGCGCCAATGGGATAAAGAAATGTAATCATAAATATTGTAAGTTGCCTTGGATAAAGGAATTGTCAATAACCTAGAATGACAAATGAAAAAACAAAATGTTTGAAAATTCTCGAAGTTTACTAAAAATTAAAAGCTGCCATTCTTCTGTGCAGATCTTTTTAAGTTCTGTCAGGTTAGATGGAGACTGGCAGTGGACGGCTGTTTTCTGGTGTCTCCAGAGATGTTGGATTGAGTTTAAGTCCAGGATCTGGCTGGGCCCCTCAAGAACATTCCCAGAATTATCCCTAAGCCACTCCTGTGCTGTCTTTGCTTTGTGTTTATGGTTATTGTCCCATTGGAAGGTGAATCTTCAGCCCAGTCTTTGGTGTTGGTTTTCATTAAGGATATTACTGTACTTTGTTCAATTCAGATATCCCTCAAACCTAACTAATCTCCCAAAAAACATCTCGACATCATGATGCTGCCGCTACCATGCTTCCCCATTGGGATGGCACTGCACAGCTGACGAGCAGTGCCTGGCTTCTTCCAGACATTACATTTATTTTGGTTTCATCAGACCAGAGAATCCTGTTCCTAACAGCCTAAGGTGTTATTTTGCAAACTCTAAGCATGTTTCCATGTATTTTTTACTAAGGAGAGGCTTCTCTCTGGTCATTCTACCATACAGCCCAGATCTGTGGATCTGGAAGTTATTCTGATGTCTACGCAGGTTGTCTGGAGTTCAAGTTGGTCACCTCTATTATTGTAGCTCCTTTTCTCACATTTGCTGTCTAACTGGGTGGCAGGCTGTAGGAAGAGTCATACTTGTTCCAGACTTCCTCTTTTTAAGAATTGTGAAGTGAACGTTGGCTCTCAGGATCCTTCAATGCTGCAGAAACCTTTTGTAGCCTTCCCCAGATGTGTACCTCGACAGGTAATTCCCTTGACCCCATGGCTTGGTTTTTGCTCAGTTGTGGGTCCTTTTATAGTCAGGTGTGATCAATTGACCAGTTGACAGACCGCAGGTGGACTCCAAACAAGGTGCAGAAACATCTCAGTGATGATGAGTAGAATGGGGGGCAAAGGGTCTGAACACTTGAGTCAGTGTGATATTTCTGATTTTTATTTTTAATAAATTCACAAAAATGACTAAAATCTTCTTTTTGCTTTGCTGTTCTGGGGTATTAAGGATGGCTCGATGAGGGAAAAGTTCATTTAAATGATTTTAGCATAAGGCTGTAACATAACAAAATGTGAAAAACTGAATACTTTTGCAAAACACTATACAGTATATTGTAATTAGTACAGTTTATATGTCCTTCTTTTGGTTGAGGCCTTCTAGGTCTCGTTCCATGTGGTTCAGTGCCTCCTGACACCTCTTTATACCATTTAAAAATGTTCCCAGGTTGTTACAGCACCATATTTCTAATATACAGCAGTTTTACTTGGAATAATTGAAGGACATGCTGAGAAAAAGTTTGATGACAGCATGAACAAGAGCAGGCCTCTGTCCACTTTAAAAGAAACGGACATGCCCGCTGCCGCGTAATTCATAAATGAAGAAGCTTTGCTGCTCCGCATGCCTGCATGAAATGCCCTAGAATGTCAGAGAAATGCTCGGATTAGAGCCATACCTGGGAGAAAGAACATCAATGGAACAAAAGAACAAAGGAAAAATATTTACAGACCTAATAGGGCAGCTGCTTTTGATCCCATGTCCCTATAACAGCAACTAAATATACATCGAATGTGTAATATTTACATCCACTAACCAGGATGAACTTTTCCGAAAAAAGCCTTTAAGTCCCAACAGTCAGTCTTTCTTCTTTTTTAATTTATTTAACATTAATAAAAAATGCTGTTTATATAAGCTTTGCGATTCATAAAAACACTTCCTACAATGTTTGGCGCATCTGCTTTTTCTAACCTTGGGCAAACGTTCAGCATAAATTATATCCATTATCTCCCGGCAACTGTGTAAACAAGTTCTAGAGTTAAAAAAAGAGGAAAAAAGCCAGAAAATCGAACTTATTAAAACAAACCTTTGACGAAGAAGTGCACTGTCATAGTCTGACCTGTGGACTGTAACGACTATTTTACTTGTTATGTTAGTGCCAGCCACTGGCGCCCTAGCGAGAGATGATCAACTAAATTAAAATAAAAATGAAAGAAGGATCAAAGGGAAAAACTGATCGACACTCCCCAATGTCTAACCACTCATTTTTAGGGCTGGGTGAAGACAGGGTGGACAAAGCAACGAAATACTGTATGCTTTCATTTTGTTTAATTACAGCAAGACTAAGATAAATTATTGAAATAAAAATTTTAATTTCTGTCATAAATGTTAGTTTTTTAAATTCTTTATAATTCATTTGTATTAAACTTATTTAGAATGAAACATCCATAATTGGAATGTTTTTTTCATTTACAGCTAGCTTACAAAATACTTTAATAACCTTTTTTATCCATTATCTATCCATTATCCAACCCGCTATATCCTAACTACAGGGTCACGGGGGTCTTCTGGAGCCAATCCCAGCCAACACAGGGCAGCAAGGCAGGAAACAAACCCCGGGCAGGGTGCCAGCCCACTGCAGGGCACACACACACACACACACCAAGCACACACCAGGGACAATTTAGGATCACCAGTGCATCTAACCTGCATGTCTTTGGACTGTGGGAGGAAACCAGAGCACCAGGAGGAAACCCACGCAGACACGGGGAGAACATGCAAACTCCACGCAGGGAGGACCCAGCAGCGCTCCCACTGTGCCACCGTGCCGCCATAACCTAACCTTTTTTAATTTTATTTAAACTATTATTTTGTGTTAAATTACCCTATACAAGTATTATTAATATTGATATTTTTAAAACCTCTTCTCATGCAATAGACACCTAAAATGTCTAATCAATGTGGACCAAAGTTGCTTCTCATGCTCCTCTGGTATTAGGGCCCCTGAACCTTAAGCTTCATTAGATTCATAGTATAGATGCCTCTGTGCGACTGGCGATCATAAGAGCACGCCACGACTGCCTCCGACTCTCTACAATTATGCAAAGGAAGTCTACAACTGAAAGATTTCTGGAAAAGTCATGCAATGTGACATGGCCTTAAGCCAGTGTGGCATTGTGCAACTTCGAGACAATGGGTATGTCATACTCACCAACTGCCGTTGCTGATCTTGTCACAAGAACATGACTGGAAATCTCAGGGGACGTCTAATTCTATCATCATTAAATTCTTTCACATGAAGCTTAAATCCATGAGGACTGATTTAGACCATTTATGTTAAGTAGAATGCCCGGTGCGGGCTGGGTGGCCTTATGGCCGCGGAACCCTTGCAGATTTTTTTTTCTCCAGGTTTTCTTTTTTGTTTGTTTTTTTCTGTCCTCCTGGCCATCGGACCTTCATTTATTCTTTGTAATGTAGTATTTCCTAATCTTATTTGTATTTTTTATAAATTTTATAAATCTTGTATAACATTTTGAGCTACATCATTTCTATGAAGATGTGCTATATAAATGCATATTGTTGTAATTTACTGACTGAGTGTGACTCTTCCAGCACAGTCATGCTCGTCCCTTTTTTGACAGCCAATAACGTGCTGCCTGATGGAGTTAACAGATATGGCAAGTTCAGCTGCAATCCTGCCCATATTTTTTTTCTTTGTTCCATTCAGTCATGCTATGTAAAACACAAGACATCAATCGCAAAGACAAGCTTGACTTTTCTTTGTGAGGTCCAAAAGAGCCGTGTTCCTCATTCCACATGGTTATATTTCATGAATTGTACTTTCAGATGGGCACTAATTGGTGGTCGCTTCTTATGCATACAGACCCCACCCATATGACTAAAGACAAAATCAGACCTCCGAAATGCAGATTAATTAGACTGAGTTATTGACAAAAGCTGATGTGCTAAGATTATTTAAATAAAGTTTGACTGAAAATCGCTGAAAAAGTCGTTTAATGTGAGGAGGACTTGAGACATCCCAAAAATGATGTTCTCTTAGAGTTGGTCAAAGCATGAATCATAAATGTTAGTGTTTTAAGTTATTTATAATTAATTTATATAAATATGTTTAGAATGAAACATCCCTAATTGGAACAGCTTTCATTTACAGCCATCCCACAAAACACTTTAATAACCTTTTAATTTTCATTTTAACTATTATTTATTTTAGATTACCCTGTATGGGTGGCACAGTGGTAGCGCTGCTGCCTCGCAGTAAGGAGACCCGGGTTCGCTTCCCGGGTCCTCCCTGCGTGAAGTTTGCATGTTCTCCCCGTGGGTTTCCTCCGTGTGCTCCGATTTCCTCCCACAGTCCAAAGACATGCAGGTTAGGTGGATTGGTGATCCTAAATTGAGCTTGGTGTGTTTGTCCTGCCTTGTGCCTTGTGCTGTCTGGGATTGGCTCCAGTAGACCCCTGTGTTAGGATATAGGGGGTTGGAAAATGACTGACTGACTAAACAGGTATTATTAATATTCCTATTTTTAAAAACCTCTTTTCGTACAGTAGACACCTAAAATTTCTTATCAACCAAAGTTGATTCTCAAGCTCCTCTGGGATTAGGTTCCCCGAACCTTAAGCTTCATTAGATTTCAAAAAATAATGTTCTCTTAGAGTTAGTCAAAGCACAATGTGCCCATTATATAATGCTGGTATCACATTTAAAAAGTCCACATGAAATTTCAAATACTGATATTGAACATGATGTCAAACTTGAGAAACAGTATCCAATTTAAAAAACTTATCAGCGATTTGAATTATGATCATAAGAAAACTGATTAAATGCTCTCAACAGCTTAACATTACTTAATGGCGAAGGTACTAGAGCCAACTTTATCTAGCGGCTTGACCATGACCCAGTTCAAAGGTTGTCTGTAAACAGGTGAAATGTACCCTGATGTGTATGTCATCTTCTATAAAGAAGTCAGGCAGATTAATCATAAAGACGACGTCCACTATAAGGGATGCTTACCAGCAGGCCGCCACCGTCGCGCTTCTGGACGCGACCAATGCGCCTAGTCAGTTAAACTGATGAAAGCAGTGTGTATATCTAGGCTAACTGTGCACGATCTGTAAATTCAGGCCGCAGTTACTGTCTTAACGTTTGTGGTTAGATGTGACAGGATACAAAATTCTTATTGGACAGTCTGTGTGATTTTTAGCTTCGATTGCCTTCAGCTAGCAGAGGTTTAGGGCATGCTCTGCTAATGTCTGTTCTTAGGCAAAGGCTTATGTTCTCACTGTTGGCTGTTTTCGAGTAGCAGAGGTCTCCTAAACTCGGACGGCGTGGTTTCTCCTACATCTTTGGAGAAAGAAACCCCCTGTAGCTTCTGCCCGGAGAACACCCGTCAAGCTGCCGCATTCAGCACCCGTTTATTCCAACCATGACGAAACCGTTGCTTGTATTGGAACTGTGAATGGGTAGCCACTTGGGATTTTAAGATAGTAAGGGCCGCCCGAATAACACTTGTGGCTTTGATCGTTTTAGCGCACGTTACGTTTGCAAAGAAAAAAAAAGTCTGCTTGTTTGCTTTGAAGTTGCGCGTCTGTCTCTTAGCCATCTGCCTATACCCCTAGGCCGCCTACGTGTTTGTACTTTTGTAAAATGTAATAAAGCAGCGGAGTTGATCAAATGGCTGCTATGTTTCTACCGCTTTATTCAAATTAACCCCATGCACTCCCCTTCCTCCCCCTACAAGGGATGCGTTTGTTTTTAGCGCGTATTTGTTAATCTCTGGTAACCTGATTTCCTCGGGATTACACTGATTGAGGTCCGTTAGAAGCAGATCAGAGTTGCAGGTTTGCGGAGAAGGCAGGTGCGGCAGGTTTTTAGTTTCCCTTCGTGTGATTTGCTCGGCTCCTTGCTTCGCTTTCATCGGCTAAACCGGTTTCTAAGGGCCATCTAATCTAAATCCTGTTACAACAGACCCTGCCGATTCCGGAGTTGCCCCCCAAAAAGTCAGTGAAGTCTTCCCCCCTCGCCCCCGCAAACGCAAACACTTCGACAATCTGGTGTTGTAATGACCCTCTTTTACTAGCTGGGAGAAACCAAATGGATTGGCGAGACTCATGGCTGCTTCTTGATTGGTGGGCGTTAGGGATGACACAGTTGGGGTGTTTCGCAGAAGTGAATCTTACATGCTGTCAGCCGGACCAGATGGCTGGAGACGTTACACGCTTGGACAACTGAACGCAGTGGGCGTTGTGCTAGAGGCATCATTGTGCAATATTGTATTGTCTGGAAAGGACCATCACCTGGGACGGAAAAGATCGCCATAAGTGTACACGGACGAAGCAGAAACAGAAGAAAACACGTTGGCTTCGAGTTAAAAGAGAGCCTGGCGTGTGTGCCCACGCATTACTCACTCATCGTTGAGATCTTTGATGGTAGGGGCTTGTCGGTGCTGCCGTTAAGACCTGTTATGAAGTTTTGCAACCACTACTTTTTATAGTTATTTAATTGCTTAAACATAATACAACACAACAAATCAGAACCATTGCAATCTGATCTCAAAATGATGATCGGAAGAAAATGAAGATCATTTTCATAGTGTCATCAAAAAAAGAAAAAAAAAACACAATAAAGGCAAGCCTAATTCATGAAATCCATCCATTTTTTTAATCCCAGTTTTTCCAGTACAGCATAATGGGGAATCTCTCCCGGCAGCATTGCCTACAAGTCAGGAGCCAGCACTAGGCAGAGCAGCAGACGTCAATTATTCATCCATGAATCCATTTGTTGAACTACTTGTTCTATTGCAAGGTTTTCAAAAAATGGGGCATCTCCAGCAGGATCTGGTGAATGGGAGGAACCATCGCTGTACCTGACAGCAGACATTTAGCTTACAGTTTCTAAACCCACTTATTATAGACGGATTTAAAATGCACTGTATTAGATGTACCTGTAGATATGAAGGGTACAATATTAAATAGATTGATAAAGAAATATGAAAGTCACTGTAATAGATTGATAGAGTAATAGACAGATACAAAAGGCACTGTATTAGACAGACAGACAGATATTAAGGACACTTCCATAAACAGATATACATAAAAAGCACTATATTACCTGTAGAGTGATCGATAGAGACGTAGAAAGATATAAAAGGCGGTGTATTAGACAGATATTAAGGACACTTACAGAGATAGATAAACATGAAAGGCACTATATTAGATTAATAGATTGACAGAGGATTAGGCAGATATAAAAGGCACTATATTAGACAGATTTGAAGGACACTTACAGAAATACATATTTATAAAAGGCAGTCTAATAGATAGATGGATAGAAGATCCGGCAGATATAAAAGGCACTATATTAGACAGATATTAAGGACACTTACAGTGATAGATATACATAAAAGGAACTACATTAGAGTAACAAATCAATACAGAAATATATAGATATAAGGCACTATTTTAGACAGACAGATGTTAAGGACACTTACAGAGACAGATATACAGTACATAAATGGCACCGTAATAGATTGATATACAGACAGAAATTAAAGACACAATATTAGATATACTTAAAGACATATATAAAAGCCACTCTAATAGAAAGATAGTTATAAAAGACAGGTAAAAGATTAGATAGAAAGATAGATTTATAGATAGTGTGGCCTGTGGGGGGCACTCTTAAGGTCCCCAAACCCACAAAATGCCAAAAAACTAAGAATATTAGGAAAAGAAAGGCTTTTATTAGAGCTGTATAACAAAGAAGGGTATAGGACATTGGAGACAAATGTAAAATAAATATCAGAATAAGGCAAAAGAAAAAAAAAAATCCAGAGACCTTTCACCCTTTCCCACCATGTACACCTTCTCTGTCCTCCTCCTCCTCCTCTTCCTCATGCCAGTTGAACTCTCTTCCAGTCTCCACATGGTGTTCAGTTCACTGGAGTAATGGCCACTGGCCTCTTTTAACATAGACATAAACACATATTAGCAGCATCCAATATGCTATCAGTTAGCAGCGATGCAGTATGTGTACACACCGGCCATAATGGAGCGGTCAATCCTGCATTTAGGCTCATAGGCATCTGTGGAGACAGGCTGAGTTCTTATGTTAAAGTTAATGTGACTTTCTTATTTTTCAACCGATTTTCACAAAATGTTATTTTGTTATAATTGGTAGACATTCTAATATCCATCCATTCATTATCCAACCCGCTACATCATAACTACAGGGTCACGGGGGTCTGCCGGCGTCAATCCCAGCCAACACAGGGCGCAAGGCAGGAAACAAACCCTGGGCAGGGCGACGTTCTAATATGTCTAGCCTATTTTCCAGTTTATGTGTTGTATTATTTGACAATCTTTTGTTATTGATAGCTAAAGAAAGCAGTAATATTATGAGCTGTTATAAATAAATAATACATATTTAATATGTTCAGTTTTCTCCAAAGAAATAATCCCATAATTGTGGGATGTCTCTTCAGCATGCATGAACAGATTGATCTAACACATAGTACACATAATAATAATAATAAAAATACAAAGCTTGTGGCAGGTCATTAAATTAAAAAATGCATGCATTAATTAAAATAAATGCTGCTTTTCATAACATTGTAATTCCTAAATGTGTAAATAATCTTAATGAAACCACAGCAAGGCACATACACTACAGTACCATGAAAATGCTCAGTTTTGCAGATTTCTGGTGGTGTTTGGTTTCAAGCATCTTTTATTTGTTTATGTGTGCATGTGTGTATTTTTCACGCTGTGTCCCACTAATAGGTTTGTATAATTATTATTGCTATGTGTTAATCTATGTGTTTCAAGACAGACCCACAAAGGGCTTCTGCGGTCACCTCTGGTCTTCTCTGAAACACTTCCGGGCCAGGCTTAGCTCTACCAAACCCCTGGGGTTGTCTGCCCAGAGCGCCCTCTGGTGGCTCCAGTTATCTCTGCCAGACGGCCAGCCTGCTAATATTAAATGGGCCTGACAAACCTGCAGGAGCCTCAACGGCTGCTTCCTACGGACAGTGGCTACACATGTGGGGAATGTACAGTATAATCTTGTCATTGTGTCCCTTCATTAGAATGACATCTTTTGAATGCTCTGTTGCCTGTCCCTCCTTCTGACATTCCTTCCAGGACAGATTAAGACTGGCCTCCCGTCTGAGATGTGCCCCAACACCTGCTGATACAGGCTCTGACCCCAATTACCTTTACAATCGATGGAATATTAGAGACATAGATTGGTAGACAGATATGATAGATATGTCTTTATCTATCTCTCCATTATTGTGCCTTTACTATCCATCTATTAGAAAAAAATGAGTTCAGAAAATGAATGGTGCGTGGTGGGTGTCATGTACAGCCTTTATTCCTCCCTTGTATCATCTAATAAAAAGGGATGCCTGACTGTTCAGTGTCTAATATTGTCAAAAAATTCATGATGGCAGCCCTAAGACTAAACTGGATTAACAAGCATGCAGTAGACAGCCACCTGTAGTCCAACCCCATTGCCACAAGGACTACAAACCCAGGCCCCCCAGAACTGATCTGTCACTACATTCAGGTGATGGCACCCAATTAATGCTCAGCATCCACCATCATTGTTGGTGTGAGGAGATCTCCATTTAAGATGATTCCGCAGCTCCAAAGAGTGAAGGAAACTGATTCTGATGGTCTTCTCACCACCACAGTTTAGCCCCTGACTACACCTCATCTCCTGTCCACCAGAGTGAAGTTAAAGCGATGAC
The DNA here is from genome assembly GCF_016835505.1 of Polypterus senegalus. Classification (NCBI taxonomy): domain Eukaryota; kingdom Metazoa; phylum Chordata; class Cladistia; order Polypteriformes; family Polypteridae; genus Polypterus; species Polypterus senegalus. The sequence goes on from NC_053166.1 coordinate 134,142,763, forward strand.
AATGTGCTCCTGTTTACCAAAATCCACGAAAAGGCAATTCAGCCTATCCCACAATGGAAAAAATCAGCAACTGTCATAGTCTCTGTCACAGAGACACCCCCTTATGGGTTCGTTCAGCCTAATCATCGAGTGTATTTTACAGTTTATGGAATCTGAACAAATGAATCCCCCTGGGGCTTGAAGGAGAATCCTTCTTAGCTCAGTTTCAGTGAGCAATGCCAGGGCTCTTTTGTAACTCACTGAGCTCTGCTTAGGAAGGTGTGTGCTCGTTGTTAGGGGGGATGAATCTGTGCTTTTGATTCCCACCTGCAACTTCTATCGGATTAAGACAAGTTGGGAAGGACTGAGCGGAGGCGAGACACTGCTATTTATTGCTTCACTGACCCCGATGGCTGACAAGACTTGAGGTCATGTGGGAGAGAGAGAGAAAAAAATGATGCTGCTGACAGAGAACAGCAATGAAAGTGAACTATTTATGATTAGTGCCCCTGTGCTGTCATAAGGATCAAAAACTTAAATTTGACATTGACCTCTGCAGAAGAAATAAAAAATGACAGAAACAAACCTGTGTGCTGTCTCCAGTGTGACTTAAAAAAATGAATAAATAAAAGAGGAAACACGCGGTCTCTGGCTCATTTGGTTTACACTATCCAGGACACTCGGAGACAGTAACGGCACATTGTTCACATCACATTGCCAAATATCATTCAAAAACACAATCCGCTCATATTTTGGCTTTCCTCTAATCGCTAAGTGAGTACAATTTGGAATGTGGGCAAGCTGTAACTATAATAAATCTAGCAAGTTAACGCTAATGGTAAATTCACATAAGTGTTTGTTTCATTTGAATAGAATCTCCAAATTTCACACAGATAATGGAAGATTCTGTTCTACTACCTATAAGCTGACATGCTAATGGAAGTCTCTTAATGCTCTGCCATATTTCTGGTGTGACAACACAACGATCTCAGATTGTTAGACAGACAGTAGGACAGAAACACAGACTCTTAGATTGGATTGCAAGGTACACAGGCATGTAGTTTTCTGACCGCATATATGTATGTCAAAACATAAGTCATTGTCTATGTGATAACAGATGGAAACCTAATGAAATGGAAGTCTTAAGCAAAACATCACAGGCAAGATGTTTTTTTTCTTTTTTGTGTTAATTATCAATTTTTTGCCTTTATTTGTCATTCAAACTGTTTGCTTTGAATTTTACTAAAACATTTTAATTGAAGAAACTTTGATTTTGGATTTCCTTTGTACATGAATCAAAGTAATTGCTTGAGAGTTTCATTTAACTGTATTTGGAATCATTTTGTGAATGCTCGACAAATACAGCTGCAATGAAGCAAACAACCTTTGTTTTATATAGTGTCTTTTACAGCCTGAAGACAATCTCCTCCTTAAAGGCAACAAAAATAAAAAGAGAAAGCAACAAAGGATTTCTAAGAGATTGAGCAACTCGGCAGATAAAATTTGAGAAGGGGCCAAACTGAGAGATGGAATGCTCTTCCTCATCAAAATAAATGGGACTAGCAGAGTAGGTATCAAAAGCATCAGATGCTAGCTAATGACATGCATTTTAGGGAAGATAACACGAGTACTACAGTAGGTGACTGCCAGCGAGACTCTTCTTCACAGAGGGTCTCATTTGCTCAATCCACCCTTCACCTAAGTGATCACCAGGCACTCAGTGGTGTTTAGTTGTGATCAGGGCCACCAGAAGGAATCGCTAAGCTTGATGTGTATCATGCAAGTACCCTAGGAGTGAGAGATTATCTATCTATCTATCTATCTATCTATCTATCTATCTATCTATCTATCTATCTATCTATCTATCTATCTATCTATCTATCTATCTATCTATCTATCTATCTATCTATCTGTTTAGTGCCTTATAGTTCTATCTATCTATCTATCTATCTATCTATCTATCTATCTATCTATCTATCTATCTATCTATCTATCTATCTATCTATCTATCTATCTATCTATCTATCTTCACAGAAGACAAGGTCAGGCTGGCATCCTGGCCAGAATGAAGGGTTGGTTCTTTCCATTATAATGGAAGTAAGAGACAACATCCCAGAGATGTATCTCCCCCTGTGCGCTGGGTGGCAGTATCCCTCTGGCGCAGCACCAATTGGTGCACCCAATGGATGGCTGTACGTACGTGAGGACACTCCTCTGTCATTACCCAGAAATGATTCATGTGGCAATGTTTATGGACTGGAAGTACTCCTGGGTCCAGTATGAAAAGGAGCTGGTCAGCCTCACCCAGGAGAGTCAGAATCAGGAGTGGAGGTGGGCAGAGTTCACCTGGGAGGAGTTAAGGGGAGAAAATCGTTTGGGCTAAATTGGAGAAAAAGCCCTATATCTAGTGCCTTACAGTGTTATCTATCTATCTATCTATCTATCTATCTATCTATCTATCTATCTATCTATCTATCTATCTATCTATCTATCTATCTATCTATCTATCTATCTATCTATCTATTGTCTTTGCTTTATAAAGTGTCTTTGAATAAGCTTTTGAAAAGACCGGCTATTTTATAATAATAATGTGCCTTTCATTATATTTTATCTCTTTATTTTTCTTTTTGTAAGGTGCATTTCATCTGTTTTTAACATTCCACTTTTCCTGGTTATTTTTATGGGGAGCTGGAGCTGAACCAGACACCAATGTGCACATAACAAGAATAGTAAATTTAGATTTCCACCAGAGCTGCCCCACCGTCCAGGCTGGCCCCATGAGATGCATGACTGGCTGATGGCAGATCACCAGAGTGGCCAGTGCCATTATAAAGCGGCAGGAACAGCACAGTGGTGGGGTCTGTTATGCTGAAGGGTCACAATTATCTGGTTTAGATGGAGGCTGTTTGTGAGCCTGTCATTGCCAATTAAGCCTTCCTCTGCTACTAAAGCAGAGAATTATGCAAAGCTGGACTTGTTGAGATGTGAGAGCTTAAACGGCACGAATCATGCACTGTGTGTGCCGCCTTTGGATATCTTCAGCTTGAAATGGCAGCTAATTAGTCCACATGAGTTTTAATTTGTGCTAATGCACCACATGCAGGGTCTGCATTCACCTCACATGTCATTTCACTGGTTTTGCTGGTTGAATCATCTGAGGCCGGGATGGTGCCCAGCTCACACCTGATGTGTGAAATTGTACTGGGAGGTTCATTCCCTGGGCGTGCCGTTTTCTCAGTCTCACATGCATTTTGAGATCCCCCCAGAATTCATTCATTCATGTATTCTTTGATCACACATGAAGTCCCTCATCTAGATTCTAGCTGTGCCTACCCGCCTAAGCGCAAAAGATGCCTGTTCTCTTTCCCCCTGTTTGTCCATAACAAGCTCGGGCCAGCATGACAGATATAAAGAGAAATATAAAGGCTAGCAGGAGGAATAGATAGGAAGTGTCTGTCTGTCTGTCACCAATGCCAGCTGTAATCTGTTTATCTGCATAGTGCCTTCATCAGCCTGGAAGGTAAGCAGTTGGGTCCTGAAGTGTGAATCACAGCACTTTACTTACCCTGACGCCCCATTTGAAGAAGATCCTGTTCCGGCTGTACCTTGTAATACTTAATTTGCTTAACAGCAGATGTTAAACGTGGAGAGTTTAGGAAAAAGGACACAGCAGAGACTTGCCGTCATTTGGATTCAATGAATGATATAAAACTAGCAAATGGCATCAACTTTATGAAAACAGTGCACCCCAGTGACAGAGCGATGGCATCATGGAACACCCCACCTGCCGCTGTCCAGTGGGAGTGCTGCAGTAGCGGTCAGCAGTCACCGCTGCAATTAAACGACCTCCTATGTGGTAGCAACGTGCCACTGAAGACAAAGAGGCCTGTGTTCAGCCTAAGAAAGGGCTTCTGTATTTCAGGGCTCATCCTTTCATTATGCAGGAGATGGCACCCTTGATTCATGTCCTCACCCCTTTTCCCTTTTGGCACTCCTTTGGCATTGATTGAGTAAAATTAATTAAATAAGTAAATAAATAAGAAGTCCCGCTTTGATCTTCCTGACCCCACAAGTACTGTATGTGCTTTCTTTCTGAAGAGCATCTACTAACCAAGAGTGCATTCTCTCAGTTTCTCCATCAAATTTACATCATCACATGATCTGCTGGTGTGCCATATGGTAGCAAGAATATAAAAAAAATAAAACCAGGACATCTGTTTTTTATTTTTTTTATTTTGTGTTATAGTATATAATTTGCAACAATATCACACGTTATACTGAAACCGGAATAAATTCAAAGAGTAAAAAGAAGCTCTGTAATTTTCTGTCAGTCATCAATTTTAAGTGTCAGTTCTGTTCTAAAGATATTTTATTACTGCAACGTGTGTCTCGTGTTTAGGGAAGATGGCTAATGAGGGATGATGTTATTTACATGGTAACATACATGTGCCTGTTTTCTGAACCTGCTGTATGTTGGATGGTGACCTGGTGCTTTTACAGTCCATCGCAGGGCACATCTGAATTTACATATTTTATTCTGCTCTTATACACTTGTTGACCACTTTATTAGATCCACCCACTTATTAATGCAAATAGCCTACTCCTCCAAACAGCCAATCATGTGACTTCAGCTCGGTACATCTACTGTGCAGACGTGGTCAAGTGGTGGAGTTGTTAGAATAAGTAAGACGCATGGCCTCTCTGAATTCGACTGTACTAGGATGGCTGGTGCCAGATGTGGTGATTCAAGCTTCCCTCCTAGAATTTTCACAGCCTGCAGTGTCAGAGTTTACAGAGAATGGTGTAAAAAACAAATAAGGCTCTGTCAGCGGCACGTCTGTGGGTTAAATCTCGGAGGAGAATGACTAGACTCTTTGAAGCGTGCAGACACCCTACAAATTTTTAGGAAAAAGCTCTTTACAAGAATGAGGTGCACGTCTGAAAATGCAATAAATACGTTAGGACCTTGAATTGAATGGGCTACATCAGCAGATGACCACACTCGGTTTGACTCTTTTCAGCTAAGGTCAAGACAATTAGGTTACAATGGCACGTGATTACCTAAATTGGATGACAAAAGATTGGTAAATGTTGGCTGGTCCGACATTAGGTAGTGCTTAAATTATAAAATGTAAGCACTTCGCTCGCCATTACACCCAACATCTCTGCCGCTCGCATTGTGAAGAGGGGGGCTGAACGCACCTCAAGGAGTTGCGATCTCTTCTCCGATACCCCCTCTTAAATGGTGATACAATGGAAAACAAATACAGGTTTTTTTTTACCTCCTCTTTGCTCAATCAGCTGCTGGCTTACTGCTGCTGCCGTGCTGTGTGATCTGCATCTTGTGCGGTACACTTCTGTCATATCACTTATGTCCATATATTCAATCTCTTTTGGATTTTACCTTTTCATCAATATTGCATTGAATTTTGATTCTGTGTTTGGAATTACATTGTGACAACGCAACATATAACTTGTCCGTGAGTGAATAGTGGTTCTTTCTCTCTACAAGAAATGTGTCTGACATAACTGTTTCCTGAAGAGGCATTAGCTCTCTTGGAAATGTGTTCTTTTGAAATTGCGTCATATTAAGTAACTAAACAATATAGTAATATACCAGAAAATATCCCTCCCATCGTGATTATGGCGGTACAAGAATCACATGAGACAAAATATCTTTTAGCTTACATTTACTGACGGTTAAAGCGGTTACAGACGGGAGGCATATGGACAGACTTTATCCAGGTGGGAATCTGGATCAACTCAGGCTGCCATTTCTCGTCCCCACGCTGGGAGGTTTTTCGGAACTTAGCCGGACTCAACCTCAAAGGGTCTGGCTGTTGTCCAAGCCTTTATACTATTCTTCTTCAACTTGCTGGTCTTCTCTGTCTCCAAACAAGGGCTGAACTCCTCCTCCACAAAATACAGAAATATCATAGTGCTTACATGCCAGTTCTCATTCTCCCAAAAAGGAAAGACGATTTTGTGCTGACAGAGGACAGGAATACACTATTCTGTGTTTAAGCTGACTATACAATCCTCCAGTTGTCTTTGGCTATCTAATCCAATGCTTGGCTAGCAATTCTAACTGCTGAGCCTCTGTGTGCCAAATTTAACATGCACATGTGAATAAATCCATACCAGTGAGCATAGAGACAGTGACATTAATATTAAAGAAAAATATAGTATAACAATAACCACACAGGACTTTTCCAAATCTCTTTGCATAAGGTCTTGTCTTGCCTGAAGTAGGGGCCTGAGTTGCCTCAAAAGCTTGCATATTTTAATCTTTTTAGTTAGCCAATAAAATGTGTAATTTTGCTTGACTTCTCACTGAAATACCCATTAAATTCCGAGGCCATCTTGTCGCAATATCTCTGAAAAGGATGTTTAATGATTAAATCCATCAATCCCGGGATGCACCCATTCCTACTAGCATTGGGTGTGAGACAGAAATAATCCTTAGATGGGGCATCAGCTCATCGCAAGGTGAACACAAGCACACACATACACTGGCATCATTTAACATCACCAAATCCCCAAACCCTCATGTCTTAGGAAGGAAAGTGGAGCACACTGTGGAAACCCACCTGGAAAACATGCAAACTCCAGGCAGGGAACACCAGGGACCTGACTCCGATCAAGACAGCAGTGTTACCGCTCTGCCACCGTGCCACCACAGCATGTGTAATCGTTATCAGAATTCATTATTTAAATGAAGTTAACGACTTATCTGTAAATGTAGCATAGATACTTTAATGCATTTCATCATGAAAGGGATTCTTCTTCTTCTTTCGGCTGCTCCCGTTAGGGGTTGCCACAGTGGATCATCTTCTTCCATATCTTTCTGTCCTCTGCATGTTGTTCTGTTACACCCATCACCTGCATGTCCTCTCTCATCACATCCATAAACCTTCTCTTAGGCCTTCCTCTTTTCCTCTTGGCTGGCAGCTCCATCCTTAACATCCTTCTCCCAATATACTCAGCATCTGTCCTCTATACATTTCCAAACCAACGCAATCTCGCCTCTCAGACTTTGTCTTCCAAACGTCCAACTTGAGCCACAGGGGACGCACAAACCAATGTGTTTCTTCGTGCCTGGTCCCAAGCCCGGATAAATGGGGAGGGTTACGTCAGGAAGGGCATCCAGTGTAAAATTTTGCCAAATCAATAAGCGGACAACATGAAATGGATATCAAGTATAAATCTAAGGATTTGAAATGTACAGAGAGCTGGAATATCATAAATGTGTTCTGTGTGGCGGCTGCTGCTCTCATTTCAGGAGGAAGGCCCAGAAGATGACGTTTACAACGGTCTTCTTCAATGATAAAATAAACTACAAGGTTAAAGTGGATATTTTGAGATAAAAGCTGAAATATCTACTTTATTCACAAAATATACCTCTTCACTTTGTCCTTAATTTTTTCTCTGTGGCTCAAATACGCTGCGGTACATTCTGATGCTGTTGTGAATGTGCAAAAAAATGGAAAAAAAAGCTGTCAGAGAAGATGGTATGTCAGACTTTTAAAATGTATCGTGTCGTTACGATGGGGAATATGCAACGCTTTAATATAAAAGCACCACAAATGTATTTGTATATCGGTTGTAAAAGAAAGACAAAAACAGCTATAAAGGTTTGGGGTTTCCGGCCCCGTATACTGTCAAACAGATTTGAAATATTATATATAGCACAGTCAAGCTTAGCACACATTTGTACTATACAGTTGACCGCCGAAACATGGCAGAGTGGGAGCATTTATGAGGCGGGACCGGAAGTAGTGGTGTATGCTGGGTAGGAGCCGAGGTGGATGGTGGGATTGCTGACGTCATCAGGGATTGACAGAGGAAGGGCGGAAGTAGTGGTGCATGGATGCTGATTCAGACCGCTTCATGGCGGCGGTGCGTCTTTCTTTCTGCCGAAAACAAAGAGAGGAAGGTTAGTACCCCGTCACACCCTTCTGGCATATGAACTCACGATACCATTTTAAGTCCGTCCGCGGCCCCCTATTCACACGTGCGTGACACGGTATTTTGCTTCACCACACCGAACCATTCATCAAACATTGAAGCACGCACATTGATCCCGGAGGATCCTCAAAATGGCTTTCTGTCACATGTAGATAATAAACAAATACTCTGACATCACATTCTGACTTTTATCTCACAATCCCGACTTTCTGCTGGTACTGAGGATGTGCTCAGAGGACGCGTCAAAAAAATACTGGGAACGATTGGCAGCCATGATGCTTGTGCATACGTGTTCTGAACGTGAAGTATATACTAATGGACTAATGCTTTTCCTGGAGGGTACCAGATCTGTGTAGAACTTCATTAGTATCGAGTTAGGGTCATCCGTGTATTAGATACCTCACCAACCCTTCCCAAAGATTTGCACTTTCCTTCAAAGTCCATCTTAAGCTTCATGGTGCTGATGCCCATACGGCAAGCAGGAACCATGACATGTCCTTCAGCAGCTACCAACACTGATGAATGCTTCAGCGGCACTTGTGTGCCCCAAAGCCAACATGATTCTTACCTGTCGAGTTTTTGCCTGTTTCCTGTGATCCCTTTAGCGGTAGTCCTGAGTGTCAGGAATGTCTCAACATTGTCTGTTGATCTCCAATACCCATTTTCATTTTGAAATGAACTGCTACTTCTGGATGTGGCAACGCACGTCTTTATTTATTGACAGAGTTTAAGTCTTTAGGGACAGAATTGGTACACTGAATGCAAAGAACCAGGTTACACTGGGACTATTAGGACAAAAAAGAAACTCACAGTGGTAGGTGTTCAATGCCAACAAAATGGTGGCTACAGTTATAATTCTTTCATACTTTCCCTCCACAGTAAATCCATAGAGGAATCAGGTAATACTGTATTCACCCTCCATGAGCCGAATGAACAAACAAAATGTTTTGTTTCATGTCTGATTGTTGAGTTTAATGAGCCTGGTGCAAATGGAGAAGGCTGAACATTGAACTGCTCCTGCACCACTAATTGCTTTTGCCCTTCTCCATTCATTAAATAATTAAAGTGAGATTCAAAACCCAAGTGAAATGCCAGCAAGTCGCTTTTTCTTTCTTTTTTTCTTTTCCTTTCTCTCTGTCCATCATCACTTGCCCATTTGCCTGTAACTAATACCCTTTATTGCTTGCTCTTGAGCAGACATATTGCAGAATTGGAAGAGCACCTCAGTGAGAGGAGAGCCCATCTGTGCAGGAATCAGCCTGATAGGACTTTCAGCACAAACCCTTCTCAATACCCTAGAGCGCTTCTGGCCTACCGCTGCTTAAATCTTTAAAAGTATTTTACAAAATATCAGCGAGGGCACAAAGGCTGGCAGATCGATACAGCAAAATTGCCAATTATTTACAGAATGTGGGAATTGATCTAGCAGCTTTCTGAAACAATTTGCTTTGCCTCTGTCATGGTGACAACAAATAGAGGCGGCCTTCACGGGACTAGGCTTCAATCTTGCTCAGAGGAGAGAGCTGATGTAGGCCTATGGCGCTCACAGACTCCGGGAAGGTGGGGAATATTGCAGATTTGAGAAGCAGGACAAATAGGATAGAACATGCAAGAGTGAAATTAAGACCCAAGATCAAATCAGCAGCTAGGATGTCCTGCTTTGCAGGGCTAACGTCCTCCCACAATCCAAACAGAATGGGCCTAATCCTAACCCTAACCCTAAGCTGTGTCGTCCTTATAATGAGACCACCTTTGGGGTTCAGGGGGCTCCCTGATGTGCTTCAGCCAGAACAGAATTGAGATTAAGAGTTAGAGAACTTTTTAGGCAGAAGTGCTCTTTAGTTAGGCTGTGAAAAAGTTGGAGAAGTGCTGTGTCTTTCCTAGGGAGTCGACTTCACAAATCCCACTTATAGCTGTCAGATTGTTACACCAAGAGGGGTGAGAAAGAGACATAGCATAAAATGAACAGTTGAGCCCCTCGATGATTGGGCATATTTATTGTTTAAGTCAATACAGGCAATCACGTAACCCTAACACACCTAACTAAACTTGTATGGTGCCATGGGTGACTTCTCTGAAACAAAACTCACCTTGCCCCACTCTATGCGCATTTTGTGGCCCACCTCAACTTTTGATTTTCACGTTCACTCAAGACAATTGTACTTGCACTCCTGATCAGCACTTTATTCTTTTTCCTTCTCTCTAGTGTAATGAGTGTAACAGACACGTTTTGATTCATGAAACTGACATTAAAATTCATTTCAGTGGCAATTTTGCAGTTACAGTAAAACCTCGATTATCTGTTTGGGGTTGGGACAGAGGCTGTGACAGATAAGAGAAAAGACAGATAACAGAACAACTACTTTAAAAATGATATACAGTCATATTTATTTACAAAAGAAAACTATATTAGCAAAACATAATATAGTTTTGACAAAATAGTATTGTAACGACCAGCGTAATAAGCAAATACAACTCAGAGGTACTGGAGTTTTACTTGGAGTCTTCATTCCATAACAAACGTTGCCCTGTCTTATACTGAATACCATTATCTGGGTTATGGAGCACACCTTCAAAACAATAAAAGAAAGCTTTCTCTAACAATCAGTTTATCTCCTGCCACTTACATTCTTTTTCCTCCATACTGCAAACACTCCAGCTTATTGTCTCCTGACTCCCTACTCAAAACATCCTTGTGCCGCACCTTCCTTTTTCTACTAATTCCTCCTAACTTTTTCTGTGTCCGCCCCGCACAGGACAAAAGTCCTTTACCACATCCCATCACTCACACCATTCATTCCACCTTTTCTGCTCCCGCTCAGTGCATCACAAGCTGCCTGCATGTCACAATATATTAACAGAACATAACTGAATTTAAAAAGAAAATTACAATACGGAAGAACATTAACCTTAATACAGAATAACATTACAGTCCGTGGATTCCATTTTCGACACATTTTTCAATTTTGTCAGCATCACGCTTTACTGTATATTGTTCAATGTTCTTCGTACTCAGTAAATTGAAGGAATACTTGAAACACTTTCGCAATTTCATAAATGTTTAATAATTTCAATTTTTCTGACAATTCCAACACCACACGCATACGTTTATCAGCCATAACAATGCACAGTAGATTAATTATAACAAAAGATAAAAGTTTGGAAACACAATGTAAAATGAAGAGACTTGACACACTTAAAAAGGTTTGGGGCAGCCACCCGTATATTATTCTTGCAAAAAAGGCTTTTAAATAGTACAGAGATGTTCTCAGTATGGAGTCTAAAACAGAACTGCTGAGGGTTTGCAAAGGTGGAGGCTTTAAGGGATCAGACAGGAAGTGACATAAGGGAACCGGAAGTGATGTTCTTCTGATGTCACATTGGGTGCCGGAAATGATATTCTTCTGTGCGCTGGAACTGGAAGTGACGTCATCTGCACTGAGTCAGACAGGTTTTTCCAAGGCTGGTCTGTAGAGATAACAGGAGAAAGTTTAGTGCACCCTGCCACCCCCTGGCCTGGCATGGAATTATTACCTTTGCTTGGTCCATACAACGTCCTCTTATTCGCACGTGTGTGACAGCTATTAAAACTGAAGGTATGTAACTGACACTGTGGTGCTGGAGAAGAACGTCGAATTGAGACTGACAGGTAAACTCAGGCTCTCCTAGCGCCCACTTGTTACTGCAGAATTTCTTCTTGATCTGCCGTATTTAATGTATGGGGTAAATGGCGCATGTGTTTTGGTGTAGAGTGCATATTATAAAGGCAGAACCAAGTGTAACTCTTGGCAAACTAAGGTAGTCTGCAAGTCTTTGTGGGTGACAACCATAATGGAGTGCACTAAGGAGAGCATCACAAAGTGCAAACTTAAGCTAACCTTTTATGTCAGCAGTGGTTAAATAGATTGAGTACAAGGCACACACACCCATATCCTCACACCTGGCCATCTAAAACTTCATAAGCCACCTGTCTACTCTTGTATTTCATATCTCATCCTACCTACCTATTGTACCTACCTACACACATTCTCTGGTCAAATAAGACACCGCAGCTTCTCACAGGACCCAGTCATCCCCATTTAATAAAGTTGCAATAAAATGAAACAAAAGAGGACCGCTATGCACGCCACTATAAATAACCATAACGAAAACAACAAGACATAGGAAGCCATTTTCCTATGACTGTTCGTCAGGTTTTTGGGAGCTCTGCTCTATGGTGTAGCCGGTTCAGAACTGACTGCCTCCTTCGGTCAGCGTTGGGCTTTAAAGATGGGAGACGGGAAGAGGTGGAGTCAGTTGCACTCACTGGGAGTCTTGTTGGTGCTGTGGTGGAAAAAGAAGAGGTGAAGGTTAGCGTGAGCATCCCCTCTCGACCCGGGATGGTAATACCTGCTTCAGATGAGCCCAGAGGGTGATCCACAGATGTGCATGCGTGACACGGCCTACCTGCACATCATTTAGAACTCCTAAGAATATGGCTACTTCCTGATCACTTCAATGAAGATTCAAGGACTGGTGACGCGGGCAGTGACCGAGTCCAGTACATGTCTGGTTCAGTGGTCTGACTGACATCACGTTGTAAACAGTATCAACCTAAAAAAGGGTCCTAAAGCCTTCCTGTCCCCAATACTGTATTTAGGGTTAGAGTGGCTTCTGTCCCAAGAAGCGTAAAGCATTTCACTAAATGATGTCTGCATTTCAAGGTGTAAGCATTTCAGTACACAGTGTAGGAGCTGCAGTATCGAGTGTACAGTATGCGCAGTTGAGAACATTGGCATCTCCGCAGTTAGGGCACTGCCCACCCATCTCCTAGCAGATGGTTGTCATAACTACACACTTTTGGTGGCACTTTTGGGGCTATCATTTATTTCTGTGTTTGTTTTTTACGATTTTATTTTTACATTTGAATTTTTTTGTTTTATTTATTTTTGCTTCTGACCTCACCACACATCCGATATAAATATGGTTGTGATTCCAATTGTAACCATCCCTGCTCCACATAACAAAAACCAATAAATCTCTTAGGGGTAGTTAGAGTATTCTTAAGTAGGCCAAGTTCTAGGGTCATTTTGTGGTTGTTGAATCCCTTTTTGCCTTTTATTTCAATTTCGGGCTGTCCTTGTGGTTTGGTGTTCTGTGCTCTCCTCTTCATCTTGATGTTTGTTTTTTTTTTTTTTTACTTTAGCCTGGAATTGCCTACGATTTCTGGTTCACGTTTATATCTCTTGGCCTTTATGTCCCCTCACAATAATATCCAGAGACGCAATCTCTTAACAGTAGTGATGGCAGGCAGAGTGATGTAGTGGTCAAGGCTTTGGACGTCAGACCATGAGGTTGTTGGTTTAAATTCCACTACTGACACTGTGTGACCATTAGCTGGTCACTTCACCTGCCTGGGCTCCAATTGGAAAACCAACGGAGATTTATCCAATTGTATTATAAATGTACAAAGTCACCTTGAATAACGATTTCAACCAAATAAGTAAATGTTGTACAAAATTTGAATAAGTAGTCCACTTGCCTCACTAATTGTTAAAATGTTTACAGCAAACTCAGTTTCAAGTTGCTACCTGAGGTCATCTTTTGACCAGCAACTAGCAGGGTGAGATAGCTGGAGTGTGTGATGGAGATTAAAAACATCTGAGGTGTTTAAAGGAGTGATGGTCTGGCAAAAAGCTCTAGTCGTGGGCTCGCTTTGCGTTCCTGTTTTTGATTCTTCATTTTTAGTATGTACATGTTTGCCTTTTGTTTTTCCTTGAACCCTTATCCTCAGAGGGAAGAAGATGACAATTTCTTTTGGTTGTTTTTGGATTCCTTTGCTTTTTCATTGTTTTTTTTTTGTTTTTACTTTTTAGTAATTGTTTTCCTTTGTGTGCTGATTATTGTATGTGACACAGAACTGCACCTTTATTTTTTGAGGCTTGCATTTTGTCTCTGTAATAAATTAAGGGTCAGCTGACTGTTTTACCATCCATTATGTTGTCTGTGTTTCAACTTACACTCAGGTTTATCATGAACTGCTAGATACCAAGTGATTGGTTCATACTAGGACTTGCAGACATGTGGCATTACAGGGACCAATGATGAACTTTAGGGAAAAATTCAAAACATGAAGTGTGCATAAACCCTCCCCAGGCACTAGGAAACATCATCCCAAACATGAATTAGGGTGTTAGTCGCATCATTCTATGGGGACGCTCCTCATCAGAGGAAGCAGGATATCTAGGTATTCAAGCACAATATTGCACATGTCTGTTTCAATCGTCTTAAATTTTGGATCTCGGGAAACAATTCACCTTTCACCTTGACGGCAGTCAAAATCACAGAGCCAAAGCATCATGGGAGTGACTACAGTAGTATCTAGATAGATAGATAGATATCTTTTAAAGGCACTATATTATAGATAGATAGATAGATAGATAGATATCTTGTAAAGGCACTATATTAGATAGATAGATAGATAGATAGAACTTTATTTGTCCCCAGGGGAAAATTGTATTGGTGCACAAGTGCTGTCCTGGAGGCTTGAATGTGGTCAATTTGTTAAGAGAAATCAGTGGGCAAGTGTGCAAAGCTACTAGACATAGAGACAGTTAAAATGACAAGAGGTGATGTGCAAGGTCTGAAAGCTCAAGGAAGTAGAAAATCAGAGGTTTTAATTTTGTTTAAGATAGTCTGAAGGCAAATCATTTTTTAAATACATCTTCTTCAACACTGAAAATTGGATTAAGCAAGTCTGAGAATGTCAGGTCATCTTATGTTATGCTGTCTTCTCCAGCATGTCGGATTGCAATAAAAACACACAATTAAAATTTTGTACACATAAGCCAGGGACATTTAAAACTTTTACTGGGTCTGAATACTAAAAAAAAACCCACATATGTACATCACAGATGTGCAAATTGAGAGCTGAGGAAGGAAAAATAAATCAAACCTGCAAAGCTATCAACAGGCCTAATAGGATGCTCAGATACGTCAGACATCAGCCAATTTGTCGAGACGAAGATCTTTTCTTGAAAAGGCCAACTGTAAATAATCCTTTTCCTCTCTTTTTGCAGAGAGGTGTGAAAGCAGACCTTCAGGGCTGAAGAGAAACTGTTTATTAGCATCGTAAATTTGCCGCTTCAGTCTGAAATTGATTACATAGGAAACTGACAGGGTGGCATAGCGACAGGTAGCTTTGTCATGGCTGAACTGGCTCGGTCTCCTCATATGGGCCAGGGAACTCTGTCCAGAAGGCTCAAAGTCACAAACATAGAGGCACTAATAGCCTAGCCAGCTTCCCACTCCTTCCTCTAGGCGACGTAGCAGCACAGTTCAAATTAGGCCAAGACTCATTCTAACAGTAAGGTAATGGCTACCAAACTTAGGAAACAAATGAAAAATTATGTCACATTTCTATTTAATAAAATTAAAAGCACTGGGAAGAAACCAGTAAGTAATGTGCTGAATAGGCTGGAAACTGAAAGAATTGGTAGTGGTAGAGATTTTAGGTTTAATTAATATTTATTTTTGATATTGTATACCACAGTTCATTTTGAGCATGTATGCCATATCACTGAGTCTGCTGATCCATTTCTCATCTCTCTAGTTTGCTGGCATACTAATGAATGAGAACGAGACCAAGTACATGTTCCCAGCAAATAGCAGAGGTATCTGTTGTGCACCACTGGCGGTGAAGTACTAAACCTTCAAGTCGGTAGAGATGTTCAAGTACCTAGGCTCGTTCTTCAACCACTGAGGACAATGGGACATGTTTGGAGGTCTTCGTAAGGGTACACTGCTGCTACTTCAGCATGCAACATTTCAAGAGATCTTGCTTACTGCTACGGAGGACCAAGAAGACAATATTCAGAAAGGTTATTTGACCTGTCAGCATATATGGCTGAAAAATTTGTTGAGAACAGGCAATTCAGCCCAACAAGCTCTCCCTTCCTATCCTTTTACCGTATATACTCGTGGATAAGTTCTCCCGCGGATAAGTCGGGACTTGATTTTACCATATAATTTCTGGTATTTTATAATGTCAGTTGTATAAGTTGAATGTGGAAAACTCACGCTATTGGTAAAAGAGATTATGACATGCTAACGCTCACCTGAGAGAGTAACCACGGAGTACACTGCCTTTTTTTTCTATGTGGGTGCAGCAATGCGCTGTATCAACGTGTGCTCCTAACCTCTCTCTCTGTCTCTCTCTCGGCCTATTGTGCCTACGTGACCATGCGGTAATGCCCAAACTATTCCGAAGCAACGTTTGCACTCATTTGTGTTTTTTGTATCTCACACTCTCATATAACTTTATCGTAAGAGAATGACTTATCTACGATGGCGCGTTCGATCAGAAGAAAATATGAAGCTGGTTTTAAATTAAAAGTCGTTGAAGTGACGAAAGAAATTGGTAACTGCGCTGCTGCAACAAAATTCGATGTGTCTGAGAAACTGATGCGAGATTGGAGGAGGCAGGAAGATGTAAGAGAAAATAAAAAATTAAGTGTCACATTTTTGAACAGGTGGGGATCACAAGTGGGGGTCTGATTTTATGATCGATTTTTCAGGTTTCAAGACCTGACTTATACGTGAGCATATACGGTACTTCCTCCAAAATAACATCAAGTTGAGTGTTGAAGGTTCCTAAAGTCCTGCTGTCTGCTACACTACTTGGTTGCTTATTCCAAGTGTCTATGGCTCTCTGTGTAAAGAAAAACGCCCTAATGTTTGTGCGACATTTACCCTTAACAAGTTTTCAACTGTGTCCCGTCGTTCTGGTTGAACTCATTTTAAAATAACAGTCTCGATTCTGTTCAGAATTTCAAACACTTCAATCATGTGACGTATTAATCTGTTTGCATAAAACTGAAAAGTTTTAATACCTTCAGTCTTTTCTCATAATGACTAAGATTGAGATAGCGCTGGACTTATGGGAGTGTAAGATCCTCCACAAAATTTATGGGCCTGTTTTTAGATTGTGGAGGATGCAGACAAATGCTGAGCTTTATGAGTTGTATGATGAACCATCTGTCCTGGTGAAGGGGAGAAAAATTAGGCTGTATTGGTTTGGCCAACTTGATTGGACGCTGGAGTAGCGATCTGTGAGACCTGCGAGGACCTTTTAGGATGACCATAGAGGAAGTGACTCAACGATGACTTTTGAAGTCCCAGGATCTGGCACTGGAGGTTGTGTGCCCAGGATCAGTACAGTTAGTGGGAAAGGATGACCAGGCCAAATTCTCCACATGGGCCGATGATGGCCGATGATGATGATGATGATGCTTAGTTTGCTGATTGAAGGAGATTCACACTTTACACTGAGTCTTTCAAAAATGAACAACTTGCAGGAATTTGTACATTTATTCAGTTATCCATTCATTTTTTTTAACTATATAGCTGCTGTTAAAGTAACTTCAATTACTGAATTCTGTCAGATGCTGTTTATTAGGAGCATTCATGTAAAATGTTGAAAAACACTTTTACTTTTATTTTTATGTCTGTCTGTTTGCCCATCTGTCTGACTACAAGAAGAAATTCGACTCCAGGAACTCACTGATGTTTGCTTGAGTTTTTCTTCAAGGAAATTTGAAAGTTCAGTTTTCTTTGAGAATAGAGTGAGCGGTTCAAATTTCTAAAATATGAAAACACTGTTGAAGACTTTTCAGAATCGTTCGTCTTTAAACAGAGAAACAATCAGTCAGTCAGTCATCATCAATTCATTTACTCTTTCAAATTTATCTTGAGGGAGATTATTCCAACTTTTTCACGTCTGATAGCCACTTTTAAAACTCACAACTGGAAACTCGCTGTCATATCAGTGGTTAGGGAGAAATCATGTAGCCACAAGTAGCTTCTCCTGGTGGCTGAAATTGTACCAGGTAAGTTAAATGATCTTTGTAACCGTAAACGTACAAAATGCAAGCAACTACAGCAAACATATCTAGAAATTAATGGAAGAGGGCAGGAACTTCATGATTGTGGCTCAGTGAGCCATTATGCATACAGTGAATAAACACACACTCGATATCTACGTTATAATAAACACAACCTCACCACTGTATCATCATATTTTGTTGATGCAAAGCACCAAAATGGTCAACAGTCCCATCATGGCTGAACACCCACAACTTGAGCCTGAGACCATCTCAAAAAGTGTAACTCTCCATTGAGCACTTTAAAACAAAACTGTATGTTTAAAAAATATGCTGTGAACCTTCCCAAAGGCAATAAATGTAAGACTTTGACATCAATGAATGCATTTTTTACATCATTTAAGTTAGAATTTGCCATCTATAAAAGCTACTTTTGCTCTCTACCTCTAACTCTAACTTTCAAAATAGTTAATGTGCAATCAATGTCAATGTGCATCGTAAAACCAATGTTGTATCTCCGTTACATAGATGACATCTTCATGATCTGGACTGCCAGTGAGAAGGACCTCCTCCATTTTCATAATAAATATCATTCTTTTCACCCCAGCATGAAGATAAAGCTGAATTACTCAAAAACAGAAGTCAGCTTCCTTGACACCACCATTCAACTGAAAGACAACACCCTTGTAACTTCTGTTTTTCACAAACCAACAGACAGACGGACCTACCTAAGAAGTGATAGCTTCCACCCCAAGCATATAAGGTGCTCCATTATTTTCAACCAAGCAATATGGTACAATCGTATTTGTTCAGACCCGACAGGCCGAGATAAACAACTGCAGGAGCTCAGACAAGATTATAGATAGATAGATAGATAGATAGATAGATAGATACTTTATTAATCCCAAGGGGAAATTCACTACACCCAAAACAACAGACACTCAAATAAGAAGAGCTACTGCCATACCCAGTGACAACCTTCTGGAATATAAAAACAAAGACTAAAAGAACCGCATCCCCCTTGTTGTCACCTACAACCCACATCTTGAAACATTTCGAAAAATTATAAAGGAACCTCCCCTCCTGGCATACAGACAACCACCTAACCTTCAGCAACTAATTGTCGAAAGCTCCCTAAAGTGAGCCAAAAGAAAATGTCACATCTCCCTGCCTAGAGAAAAGATGTAAAACGTGTGCCTACATTTATAATACAGACCGTATGGTTATACCACACTGCCGACTAGAACATCACATAAAGGGATCATTTTCCTGCAGATCATCTAATGTGGTTTACCTAATTCTCTGCATGAAATGTCCTGAGACACTGCACTCTATGTGGGAGAAACTGGACAAACACTCCGTCAGAGAATGAATTTACACAGGTTCCACATTAAACGTGGCAACACAGATGTTCCTGTAGCGGCCCACTTCAACAGCCATGGACACTGTGAGAGGGACTTTAAAGTCACAGAGCTTATGGGCAGAACACAGCAAGAGAGAAAAGAATGGGAAGTTAAACTCATGTTCAAATTTAATACATTACAACATGGTTTGAATAGAGACAAGAGTTTTATGGCCAGGTATGAGGATTGTTTGCATCTATCAGACTGACACAGACAACCTGACTACAGATCCACATTGTATTGAAAAACTCATTACAAACTTTAGAAGACTTTGTTGGACAGTTATCCAAAGATTGTGACCATACATTGTTCTTCTCTCTCTTGTTATATTAACCCTAGCCTGAATGAATCTATTAATTTTTTACATTTAAGATTTCTCATTTAAAGATTTACCAATGTTGTTTCTTGTCCTAGTGTGTATATAAACTCAGGAACTCCAGTTTCTATATTACATTTTGCCTGAAGAAGGGGCCTGAGTTGCCTCAAAAGCTTGCATACTGTAATCTTTTTAGTTAGCCAATAAAAGGTGTCATTTTACTTGGCTTTTCTCTAAAATACTTAACTAAATACCCCCAAGCGTACTCATGCATACTTTTTTTAATGCATGTAACACAAGCCACGTTACCTGTCAAAGAGAGGTAATAGAATACATTTTAAACTATTTGAGATCTCTTGGCCTACATGTATGTACCTTCAGAGCTTTTCCACTGTATACGCGTGTGTTTGAACCTCTCCTGACTGGCGCTTCCACTGTTGTGTGCGTTCCCCTAAAGCCTGCTTCTCAGATTCTGTTGTTATTTTCGAGACGCCATACTTATCTCCCGTTTGCTTTTATATTTCCTGTCTTTGAAGTCAACTCTCGGTGTGGCTTTACTCTTCCTGACAGTCACACAGTTGCTCTTTCTCTTTTGAATGCGTCACTAAAGCCAAACTGACCAATCAGATTGCACACAGGGACCAGACACACACATTCACCTTAGGTTTTTTGTTATGTAGTAGATAACACCTTGTGACACAAGCTGTGTCACCTCAGGGATATTCATTTAGGCATCTCTTTCATTTTATAGAAACTTTTATAGTAGGCATTATGACAATCTATTAATTGAAAACTTGGCAAATATACCAAATAAAATACTGAATATATGGCGGTACAGTAATGCAGGTGATTAAGCTCAAAATGTGTGAGAGTCACATTTGTACTTAAGAACATAACAAATTTGACAAATGAAAGGACGACACTCAGTTTATCAGGCTTGTTTGCTTAACTAACAGCTAAGCTACCCCAATATCTCATCCAGATACTTCTAAAAGTTTGTCAAGGTTTCTGCTTCAATGTCATGACTTGGTAGGTTGTTCCGGATTTCCACAAGTCTGTGCATAAAGAAGAGCCTTCTGGCTTCAATCCTAAATGCGCCTCTTCCTTAATCCCCCCTGGTGTCCTCAAGTATGTGATTCACCATTAAATTAAACAAACTTTGCTGGATCAGTGCCTTTGAGAATTTGGAAGACTTGAATGATATCCCCACGCAATCTCCTCTGCTTGAGACTAAACAGATTTAAATACCTGCTAAGACACTGGAGTAAAAATTGAGTCGTACTGGAATCATCCATCCATCTTCCAACACGTTAAATCCTAACACAGGGTCACGGGGGTCTGCTGCAGCCAATCCCAGCCTGCACAGGGCGCAAGGCAGGAACAAATCCCCGGGCAGGGTGCCAGCCCACCGCAGGGCACACACACACACACCAAGGACACACTAGGATCGCCAATGCACCTAACCTGCATGTCTTTGGACTGTGGGAGGAAACCGGAGCACCCGGAGGAAACCCACACAGACACAGGGAGAACATGCAAACCCCACGCAGTTAGGACCTGGGAAGGGAACCTGCGAGGTAGCATCTCTACCACTGCTCCACCGTGCCACCCTATTGGAGTCATACTGCTACGCTTTTTGGATATTTTCCCTTCTCTTCTACTGGCCATCAATCATCAAAGAATACGACTAGAATCAAGTGCAGCTGATAGTCAGAGCCTGGACACTAGGTGGCTCCACCAAAACCAAACAGTTATTATTCTCAATATTATAGAGTTGCTCTAATTGGAGGGTTTGTGTGATACTGTTGGTGGCTGCTGCCAGATTCTGCATGTGACATATGTGAAGACCTGGAGCATCCAAAGCAAGTTCCATTTAAAAGCAGGAGTTTTTCTCAGCTGATACAGCTTTTTTTTTTCTTTAAATGGAGAAAAGAAAATTGTCCTCCATGTCAAACCTGTGACAAATCTAACAGTGCAAATGAATAATAAATGCAGCGGTAAGTAGAACACCTGTCGGGACTAGTTAGGCAGATTACAGAGACTGAGTCGCTGAGGGTAAGAGACACACTGACACAGCGCTTCATCCCCCAAAAGAGCTGACACGATTGGGTTTCTCTGACCCATTTTATGGTGTGTTTGTTTTGCTTTTCTTGCACAATTATTCACACACTTTATTTTGAAACTGTGACAGGTTATATCCAGCAAGATACCCAATGCAATGCAATGTCTGGGTATCTCATTTACAGTAGATAAAGAAAATCCATAAGAATACAAGAACAGTCCTTTCAGTTGGCATAGAGTTAGAGCTTTAATAATCGTCTTTATACCTTTATATTCTGACAGTCATACCATTTTAGCAGCCATTGTTTATATAGTGCCTTTAATAGTGAGCATTTGTCTTCAGTCTTTTGTGTACTTTCATAGTACATTCTACTAAAAATTGGTTATCATTCTGTTAAGGTGCGAAAAGTGTTTTACAGATAGCCAAGATTTGTATATAGTGCCTTTACTAGTAATTTGCATCATTACATGTGTCACACATGTGCAATTAGGAGGCAGTCAAAGAGCCTAAAGGTGATTGAAATATCGCAAGATAGAGGGTCATCACGTGGTGCTTACCTGAACTTCTTTTCATTAACAGAAATCCTGAAGAAAAATAATTCCCGCAACTTCCGGTTTTCAAAATGGCCACGATGATGTCACTTCTGGCCAACCTTGATGACATCACTTCCAGCTCCCACAAATCACCTCACTTCCAGCACATCATGATGACGTTTGTTCCGGTTCCTGCTGCAGCATCACTTCCTGCCAACCATTTCCTGTCCCATCATCCATTCTGTTATAAAACCGCCATTTTTCTCTGAGTAAAACATTTATTGTACTTCTCAAGACTTTGAATCTCTTTTTTTCATTATTGTCTGCATGACAGTATACGGGGACGGTCCCCAAAACTTTGTTTTGTTTTGTGAAGAATTATTTTTATAAGAAATAATCACCACACATGCTTTGTGCTCAGTCAAACTATTCTTCAAATAGCTAACATTTACCCCGCGTGTTTTATAGTCGGCACTCGGTCAATCAGAATGAAGATTTGTCTTTGGCTCCTCCCCCAGGCACACCTCTTACCTGCCATTTGCCCTCTGCCTTGATAAGTTTCAGCCAGGCTTGTTTCCCTGGTTTACATTTATTTTTTAATTTCTGTTGTTGTTTATATATATCTGTTTATATACAGTATACCAATAATTTGGTGTGTTATGAATTCTCATTTTAATTTGATTTGCAGTTGTATTTTTGCAATTCTTTGGATTTTCTTTGCTATTTTTTGCCTGTGTAGTGTTCTTTGTGTTTTGCCCTGCCTCTTGTATTTGGACTCGAGGGAGGTGGGGACTCCTAATCATGCAGCTGGCAGTATGTAGGATTTGGAAGGAATTAAGCCAAAGCTTTAAGAGTGTCGAACATTTTTTTAGCATAGTGACATTTCTTTTAGATTCATTTTGGTTTTGTTTATTTTAAAATTTTGTTCGTATCCCTTTCCCTGCCACATTTTGCATGGTTCAGGACTGAAATTGGGGTTTTTCTACCTCAAAGATTCTGGTAGTGATATTAATTTCTCACTGCTGTTGTTATTCTGTTGGGGTCTGCTGAGGTCAAGAACTGTCAGTCACAACATGTCGAGATGAAAGTTCACCTACACAGTCATTAACTCATCCCAGGCATGGACTGAAATCAAACCTTTGCCTTTGTTAATCCTTTTTCCTAACCATCTTTCTTGTTTAGAACTTTTGTTCTGTTTTTTTTCCCAACTTGATTTTTGCCTTAAGTGCCTTGCTTTTGATCTCTTGGTTTTGGACTTGTTTCTCTTATTTGACCGCATCTTTTCTCCTGGTTACTTTTTCAAATCCAGTGCACTCTTTTATTCCACATGATATTGTTCATACTTGGATTCTCTGGCTTTGATCCACTGTATTCACTAAAAAACTTGCTGGTTTGGGATTTTGTCTTGGATTTGGTTGGTTTTGTTGGTAAAAAAACATTTTCTGCTTCTTTTGGTGTTGCCTTTCTGTTTTTTTTATACTTTTTAATGAATCTTTAAATAAAAGAGATTTGGTTTTGTTTAGATTAGAGGTTTCTTGGTTTTTCCTCCTCTCCATTTCTAGGGATCTTCTGAACTTTAATTATTTAAATATTGTGCAGACCAGAAAGCCTGCCTTTAGAGTTAGGGACTAGGTTGCCCAGGTTGAGGCCAATCCAGTGGGCCCAGACCTGAAATAATTTGTGTGAATTTTTGGTGACCCTCTCCACTTTTTTGTGCTTCAAGGTGGAAAGATTCCACAACAGGGCCTCCTATCGATGGTGTGGTATGTTATTGATGGAGTTTCTTCCAAATAAAACATAGATGAGACCTCCAGAACTCTGGCAAGCAGCAGGGCTGGATCTTCACAGAGGCTCACTTAGTCTAGCCAAGCCCCAAATACTAACTGTTGGCTTCAACTGGAGCAGGCCCAAAAACAAATATAAATACCACAAAACATAGCAAAGCCCCACAAGGTGGAGGGTCACCATAAAAATCTGGCTTGATCACAAAAAGGGCAACAAAGAATATAAAATAATATGTTTCCTGCCTTGCGCCCTGTGTTGGCTGGAATTAGCTCCAGCAGATCCCCGTGACCCTGTAGTCTGGATATAGCGGTTGGATAATGGATGGATGGATGGATGGATGGCAAAAGATAAGAGATTTCTTAGAATAAACGGTAAATAAACAACAAAAGAAGAAAAGAGCTAAACAAGGCACCAATTAATTATCCATAAAAAGCAATCCACAGTAATCAAGTCCCAGTATATTAAATGGAACTCAATATTCTTAAGCAGAGCCTAAAATTTAAAAAAATCCAGAAAATCCAAAGAAACAATTAGCATAAAAAGGAGAGCTCACCAACTCCGAGCACATCCAACGTACCATGTGGGACTGCATTTCCCATCAGCCTTTATAGGACAGGGATAGGTCAATCAGCAATGACAGACAGCTGACCCCGCCTCTTGGGGAGCCACAGGGCAGAACAAAATGTTATACATGGGAGCTAAGTAATAGTCAAAACTGACAAAAGATACATAACTATACAGAACATAAACACAAATAAAATAGAAATATAAAAATACTATTATAACATGACAAAAGAGACACAAAATGAATTTAAACATAAGCCAGAAGAGGAACCCTGGCTGAAACATGCCATGTGAAGGAGTAAGTGACATAAAGGTAGGAGCGCCATCTGGGGCTGCTCACTCAATCATTGTGTATTTCTGACTCTTTGGAGATCTGATTCTGAAATTTTTACAAACTTTGGCCTCTGCTTTCCTGCTTTGCGTTTTGCTCACCTGCCTTCTTTTTGGATTACCCTTTTCCAATTCTGACTTTCTTTAGAACACTTTTGTCCTTTACCCTCTGTTTCTTTCCAGTCTCCTTGTCCAGGTCTCCTTGACCGTTGGGTCTTGTACTACTCTGCGTGTTCCTCTTCTTGACTGCTCTTT
This sequence comes from Polypterus senegalus, assembly GCF_016835505.1. NCBI lineage: Eukaryota > Metazoa > Chordata > Cladistia > Polypteriformes > Polypteridae > Polypterus > Polypterus senegalus. Next base: position 134,167,818 of record NC_053166.1, read on the forward strand.
CCTAAAAGCTATCATCAACGAAGCTGCCCTTGTATTGAAGCTTCTAAAAACATAATCTACAATTCTGCTTCTGGGATAGCTGAGTGAAAGTCAAAGTGGCATAACAAATGGATAAGATTAAGCAAGTAACTCTGGGCAGAAGTTAAGTAGGGGTATGAGGTTAGTCATTGATTCTGGCGGCCGTCCTTGAGTAAGTGCCAGTGTTGGACTAAAAGACAATCAGTTTCCAGAGCCCTGCCACTTCATCTGTTTTTAATACCCACATTAAACTGGGCTTGAGGCATGAAGCTGCGTCCCACCACAGCTTTATGTTCTTCTCAAATTATATGAATGGCAGTCCTTAACAGCAGGTGAGCAACTACCATTCTGTTTGTTTTATGGACCTACTTTAGACAACCCTAAAAACTGGCATTTACTTTGAGTGTGTTTTTTCCATATGCCCTGCAGGGAACTGGCATCCAGTTATTGTTCAGCTTGTACCCTGTACTAGGCTGGCATTTGTTCACAGTGTACTTGGACCTTTTTACCCTAAGACAGGCTTGTTTTTTGAAAGTTCTGAGCTGTATGTTTCTGCAACACACACAGGCATAAAGCAGACAGAAGCCATTTTAGATAACAAACCAATAAATTGAAAGTTAAGTGGGTACCGCTAGCCCAGCACTGTTAATGGCGCACAGGTTACTTTTCTTTATTACAAAAAGTTTGTGTTAGGATCAGAAGGTAATAAAATTCAGTCTTTCTGCTCTCAGCGATTCACCCACTGAACCCGTCGTTCTCTAGGTGCCACCATACAAAGAACTGGCTGGCTCACTCTGTCCAGCGTGCATGGCATCGGACCGAGGCTGGACTTCCTTCAGGACTTTTTATTTGCACCAGTTATCTCCTGCGTGACAATTATCTCATCCAGATGGCTACAGCTTTATTTTGGGAAGCCTTGGATGACACAAATGGCTAAACACTTTCCATTCTTCTCCTTTACAAGGATGAAGAGAATATTTTCTTTCTTTTTTTGATAAACCATGGATTCTTTCTGCCACCCCAGTCTCTCTCTTAGTGAACTGTTCATTCAGACGTTGCCATGAAACCTTTTTTCCCTTAGGAGGCTTGTTGCTCATCAAAGAAAAACGAAAGAAAAGCCAAATAGACAAAGGCTGCCTGTTAGCCGGAGCATCAGCTGGGAGCCGCTCCTCATCTGGAATCGATGTTTCCATTAGGCCCAGTGGTGGCAGAGCTTTCCGATGACTTCATTTATCCCTTTGGACTGTGCCAGAGATGCACGGTTTATTGTAGTCAGCTTTGATGAGAAGTAAATCAATAAACAGGTACTTGTTGTATGTGGTGACTTTCATCAGCATGGGCTGATTCATAATTAGGGCCACTCGCCAATTGATCAGTCTTTATATAGCGTCTTGCATGGTGTCTCATATTACAGACTTTGTAATCATTACTTACTAATAAAGTCACTAATTGCCATTGTCTGTGTAAGTTTGTTGTTGATGCACAAACCACACAAATTTCCCTATAAGTTGAGTTGAATATGTTGTGCTTTTCACAGTGGCCATCATCATAGGGTGCTGTTGATAGAGGACACTCATCAGTCAGTCATGGTGGCAATCATCGCAGGCTACTTAATATTATTATATGCATATTAATTAATGCATCATAATGCCACTCATAATAGCCATCACATCATTCATAACTTAATCTACATACACTAGTGAAACACGCTGAGCTACAATCTGAAAATTAAATGCTAGATATGAACAACAGGAAACTCTCTGCCTGTTTTTTTTTACAAGCTTAAGACTTTACACTTGATTATGAATTCTGAACACGTATGTATGATGTCCCGGAGAATATCAGTAGATTGTGGGTCGTGCTGTAATTGAAATAAACTTTTCTGAACACCAGTAAAGTAAAGTGCCTGCCATTATTTAAGATGTTCTGAATTTTCAGAAAATATCAGGCCTTAAGATTTTGATTAAGACCAAGATGAAGACTCTAGCCCTGTTAGGTCTTGTGTAAACGTGTGACAGGCAGGCGGATGGAAATGAGCACCCACCTTAATGAAAAGATAAGTGTCTGCCTTTCATTTCTATTTGCTATATCTCTGTCATTCCAAAAGATGGCACATTACAAACATTTCTTGTATAAAATACAATGCATTTGTCATTCCAATAGGTGGCACATCAAAAAAATGAGTTGTATAAAATGCATTGCATTTGTCATTCTAACAGATGGCGCACCACAAACATTAACAGTGCTTTACAAATCCCATACCAAATGGAATCAAACAGAGACATGTGCATTGTATACACAGCTTTGACGAGAAGTAAATCAATAAACAGGCACTTGTATGTAATGACTGTCATCAGCATGGACTGTTTCATAATTGGGGCTACTTGCCAATCAATCGATCTTTATTTATTGACTTGTGTTGTGTCTCTTGATCATTACATATTAATGAAGTCATCAGTTAGTTAGTGTTGTATATAGGTGCACCTGTGACGGAAATGAATATTTAAAAATGAACAGATGTATATAGCACCTTTAATGGTGACCATCATCATAAATTCTGATGATAAAGGTCACCCATCAGCAATCATCAGAGGTTGTGTGGTCATTTGAGTCACTTATTAATCACTATATATATTATAGTGCAATATTAATCAATATATATTTTATAGTGGAATATTAATCAACATATACTGGTATTTTATAATGGAGTATTTACTTAATATACGGTCTCCATTATGACAAGGGGCAGCACGGTGGCGCTGTGGTAACGCTGCTGCCTCACAGTAAGAAGCTGAGAGTTCGTGTCTGGGGTCCTCCATGCATGGAGTTTGCATGTTCTCACCATGTCTGCGTGGGTTTCCCGGGTTTCTCCGGTTTCCTCTTACTGTCCAAAGACACGCAGGTTAGGTGGATTGTCCGTGTATGTGTTGTCACAAAATTGAGACATACTCCAAGAAAGGTTTGGGGCAGCCACCCGTATAATGTGGTATCCTGGCCGCAAAAGTCGTTTTTACAAATAATCAGCACTGAAGTGCATACAACTGAGTCCAAAATAAGACTGAGGGAAAAGGGAAAAAGGGCAGGCTTTTAAAGGGGAAGACAGGAAGTGAGGTCTTGGGAATCGGGCATGTGTTCGTCACTCATTGGATCAGGCCCGGGCGTGACATCAGGGGGGCCGGCGCCGGTTAGTTCTGTCTCCATTGGTTCGGTCCCGGAAGTGATGTCACGAGAGCCAGGTGGAGTCTCCCAAGGATGGTCTACAGGGAAGTGAGAAAAAGAGTCAGTGCACTCTGCCACACCCCGGCATGCCTCAGAACTGTCTTCACTCAAGCCCTTTAGCTGCCTCCCATGCGCACGTGTGTGACAGTGTTTACCCTGCGATGGACTGGCACTGCCTACCAAGCTGCTCCTGCCTTGTGCCCCATGCTAGCTGGGAAAGGCTCCAGCAGACCCCTCCTGTTACCCTGTTCAGGATTAAGTGGGATAGGAAATGACTGACTGACTACATTATGACAGGAAAATGAATAATCATTAATTGATTCTTATATAGTGTCATGGCTTTATCGTTAAATATAAGTAAAGTCATTAATTAAATTGTGTTGGACACTGTGCACCTTTGAAAGAAATGGTGCTTTTAGGAAATGCATGACATGGAGATCGAAGGCTTTACCAAATGGTGTTCTAAAAAGTTCCTTGTAATTTTTTTTTTGTTCTTTATTTCGTCTTATACAATTTCTTGTATTAGGAATTTGTTCGTTTTCGCATACCCCTTGGGATCAGAGTGCAGAGTCAGCCATTGTAAGGCACCCCTGGAGCAATTGAAGGTTAAGGGTCTTGCTCAAGAGCCCAGCTCAGTAGGATCTCTTTTGGCAGTGATACAGATTCGTGCATATCCTTAGCCTCAGAGCCACCACTCTACCCTAAATGCAAAGAAAACTAAAGAGATTCTCTTTGTTTTTTTTTAGGAAAATAAGGACAGAGATACCAAAAATGGAATTGATTGGTGAGCTGGTAGAGCGAGTCACATACTCCACGTATTTAGGAATGGAGACTGGTAACCAGTTACGTTTCAATGAAAGTGCTTCAGATATGGCTTAGAAATGACAGCAGAGGCTGTTCTTCTTGCAGAAACTGAACGACTTTTGTATGAAGGGTCACTCTCCATATGTTTTACTTGTGTGTTCTTACTTTTGGCTTGATCTGCGTCTTCGGTTACATGTCTGGCCGAGACAAAGTCAAACTCTAGCGTCTGATTAAAGGAACGAGTCTGGTCATTGGGGAGTGACACAAGCTAAACAAGGCCATGGCATTTATAAAGCTCCATCAAATCTTCAACGATCCCATAAACACCCATTACACTGTAAATTTAATTTCAGCTCTGTGACATCAGAGTAGTTCTTACAATGCCATGTAAAAACTTCCAGATATAACAGATCATTTGTACCACAGCAATTAGCCAGTTAGCCTAACTGGGATACATGGCGGATTCTTGGAAGCCGCTATATGCAGTAGATGGGTGGAACATTTTTTGCTGTATGTATTTGTATATGTATCTGTGTATGTATGCGTAGCATATGTATGCATGTTGGTGTTTAGATACTGTATGTGGTTTTTATTATCCTTTCTGTTTTTTGATTTTTTTTTTTGTAGTTAAAGCCATCGTCTCAGCAAGTTTATTGTTGATGCACAAACCACATGAATTTCCCTATAGGGGATAATAAAGTTGAGTTGAGTATGCTGTGCCTTTCATAGTCATCCTCATTATAGTACGCTCATCAATCAGTCATAGTGGCAATCATCACAGACTGCTTAATATTATAATGTGCTTATTAAATAATCCATATTTTACATAGTGCTATTCATAATAGCCAACACATCATGCATAACCTAATCTATGTAAACTGAGCTACAATCCTAAAATAAAATGCTACAAAAGTCTGCATATGAACAACAGTAAATACTCTGTCTGTTGTTTACAAATGTAAGATCTTACACTTCATTACAAATTCTGAAAATGTATCTACCGTGTCCTGGGGCTTGTCAATAGATGGGCTTTAATTGCAATACACTTTTCTGACCACCATTAAATTGCCCATCACATTGCTACTGCCTAATTCTTTTTTTAATTTCCAGAATATATCAGGTCATAAACTTTCGATTAAGACCAAGATCAAGGTTCTAGCTTCATTAGTTTGCGAGTAAACGTGGGGGCAGACATTAGCACCCACCTTAATAAGTCTTTGCGTGTCTGTCAAGTTGCTATGTCTCTATTATTCCAAAAGGTGGTGCATCACAAACATTTTTAGTAATAAAATAAATTGCATTTGTCATTCCAATAGGTGGTGAATCACACACATTAACACTGCTTTTACAAATCCCATATCAAATGGCATGTAACAGAGTCGTATGTATTGCATTTTGCTCTACTAGCATTAACCCTGAGGTCTGTGTTGATTACTTAGATTTCAATTCAACTTAGACACATGGCACAGCTACTTTTATTTATATATTTAAATATTTTATCAATCCACCAACCTTGATGATGATCTGTTATTCACTCCATCCATTTCCTGCAGGTGATTCCTTTATTAAAGGGAGCTTTGACTGAAAGAAGATAGGAAACTGAAAGGCCTCCAGTATATCACTCGATGAGCTAATGCGCACCCCTACTCACTCGCACAGTGCTGGAAACCCAAGTGTCTTCCACAAGCTGCCTGCAGATCCATCTCACTCCATCTGTGCATCTTCAAATCTGCACTCCTAAATGTTTATTACAGGCCACTTTAAACTTTATAACTTAGTACATACTGTATGCTGTGGATTACGAGAGGAAACTGGAACACCTGGGAAAAACTCTACGCTGACAGTTACTGTGCTGGAAAGTGAACCCCAATGAGCCAGCAGGGGTACTGTCATTAAATGTCATTTTACCTAATAATACAAAAAGTCATGCATTCTAGTCTGCACTGCATGGTAGCACAGAGTTTCACATTTTGTCTGGTTTCCTCCCACTTATTAAAGAGCAAGGGAGTAAATAGGGGGGATGCAGAGGGGCCCGATAGCGGTGGAGGCTCATAAGTAACATCAGTATCCCCCAATTGTAATGGTTTAAAGTATAGCTATGGACCCCAGCCCTGATTACAGCAGATGAAAGTACAGTGCTGACTGAGATACATCGCTATGTGGCCAAAACAAATCTCTTCCATACCCACTTCAAAGCAGCTTGTTGCACTCACGCTAGACATGTATTTTGGGTTAATTTTCATAATGTTGCTACATATGTGCAAGTATGCCTTGTGATGGACTGGCATCCTTTACAAAGTTGGTTTCCATTTGGTGCTCCGCACTGCTGAGGCCGCAGCTCTCCTCAACTGAAATGGTGAGGCCACGTCCATAAAGGATATAGATGTACTGCATGTAGCGCCAGTCATCAATGACATGTCTCTATAGTCTGTACAGAGCGTTCCTTATCATCACAGACTTCAAAATCAGTGCTAGGTGACATCTTTCATGGTGGCCATCAATTATACATTTCATTGCTGAATCATATCATTGTATGCTTTTGACCTCAACTCTTTAGTCATTAGACACCAAACACTGCGACTTTCATACAGGTGTCACTCTGAGATCCTCCTAGGTGGCCTTGTGGGATGGAGACTCATTCCAGTTATACGAAGTAAGTCACAATATAGTGGCATATGAAAGACTGGACCTTATCTTTAACTGCTGTGGTGAGTTTGATTAGCATATTAGCATCAGTACACAGTGGTGAGACGTATAGTAGACAAGAAGAGTGAGGTTTGTAAGCAACGATAACACACATGTCTCTCTTGACTTTGTCTATTCACCAACTAGACAGCATCTTGTGCAGTACAAGAAAAATGATTGACGTGTAGTAATTGTATGTGTACACTCAGTCAACACTTTATTAGGTCCACCTGATTGTTACTACAAATAGTCTGCTTCTTCATACAGCCAATCAGGTGCCAGCAACTTCATAACTTAATAGCCAGGACGCCCGGATGGACTGGAGGAGGGATTACGCCTCTTCCAGACCATGAGGGGGCGACCGCCCTGACGGCTATGGGGACCATGGGAAAGGAGCATGGAAGCTTGACCCTATAGGGGCCCGTGGTCACCACCAGGGGCCACCCAGATACCTGAGGAGCCCTGGCCCTCAGCACTTCCACCACACCCAGGAGTGTTGGGGGTAAGAAGATCAGGGACACTTGGAGTGCTTCCAGGTGCACAGCCGGCACTTCCGCCATACCTGGAAGTGCCGGTAGGAGCTCATTGGAAGGCACGTGGAGCACGTCCAGGTTGGTTTAAAAGGGGCCGCCTCCCTCCATTCGATGGCTGGAGTCGGGAGGAAGAAGGACAGAGCTTGGGAGGAGATGAGTGGAGGTCGACCTGAAAGAGAAAGGCATTGTGATAGGCCTGGACTGAGGGTGTTTGGTACAGGGTACTGGGTTGTGTGCTGTCACTTTGTAAATAGTACTGTGTAAATAGAAGTTGGGTGCTTAAATGATGTCTACCTGTCTGTATCTGGGTCGGCTTCCACTATATATATATATATATATATATATATATATATATATACAGGTTGAGTCAAAATTATGTTAACATTTGAATGGCGGAAACAATTTATTCACAAAACATATGTGCAAGGTGATTTACAGGAATGTCTCGACCTGTTCGCCTGTACCATATGTGGCACATAGATTGTCCACAAAAATTGTGTATAACTGTATACATTGCAGTACCATTAGTGTTAACATAAGTGCACAAAGTGCACCACAAAAGCCCCCAATTCCCCAAAGTCCTGGCCACACAATGCCTTCTTCAGACCACCTCCTTCTCTCTTCTCTAGCTCAGTCCACTCCACTCCCGACTCTCGCCCTGAATAAAGGGAGGCGGCCCCTTTTATTATCACCCGGATGTGCTCCAGGTGGGTTCCGGCAATCTTCCATGGACACACCCCCGTGTGGCGGAAGTGCCGGCTGCAACCTCGGAAGCACTCTGGGTGTCCCTGCTCCTCTTCCCCCCAGCACTTCCTGGTGTGGCGGAATGCTGAAGTCCAGGGCTCCAAAGGCATGGGGGCGCCCACACATTCCACTTAGACTTAAGGCCAAAAAGTTCTATCTTGGTCTCATCAGACCAGAGAATCTTATTTCTCACCATCTCAGAGTCCTTCAGGTGTCTTTTAGCAAACTCTACGCGGGCTGTCATGTGTCTTGCCTCTCCTCAGTGTGTGGAGACAACCAGGCACTGCTCATCACTTGTCCAATACAGTCCCCACAGTGAAGCATGGCGGTGGCAGCATCATGCTGTGGGGTTTTTAGCTGCAGGGACAGGACGACTGGTTGCAATCGAGGGAAAGATGAATGCGGCCAAGTACCGGGATATCCTGGACAAAAACCTTCTCCAGAGTGCTAAGGACCTCAGACTGGGCCGAAGGTTTACCTTCCAACAAGACAATGACTATAAGCACACAGCTAAAATAACGAAGGAGTGGCTTCACAACAACTCTGTGACTGTTTTTGAATGGCCCAGCCAGAGCCCTGACTTAAACCCAATTGAGCATCTCTGGAGAGACCTAAAAATGGCTGTCCACCAACGTTTACCATCCAATCTGACAGAACTGGAGAGGATCTCCAAGGAGGAATGGCAGAGGATCCCCAAATCCAGGCGTGAAAAACTTGTTGCATCTTTCCCAAGAAGACTCATGGCTGTATTAGCTCAAAAGGGTGCTTCTACTAAATACTGAGCAAAGGGTCCGAATACTTAGGACCATGTGTAATTTCAGTTTTTCTTTTTTAATAAATCTGCAACAATTTCAAAAATTATTTTTTTTGTCTGTCAATATGGGGTGCTGTGCGTACATTAATGAGGAAAAAATTAATTTAAATGATTTTAGAAAATGGCTGCAATATAACAAAGAGTGAAGGTCTGAATACTTTACATACCCACTGTGTATTTATATTTATATATATATATATATATATATATATATATATATATATATATATATATATATATATATATATATATATATATATATATATATTAACTGTTCCCTGTTGCTCCACCCACATAGCACTGAAACAGGACAAACCTTAAAAATCAATAAAATAAAAATGCAATTGTAGCCAAGTGGAAGGTTGGTACACTCGACAATCAAACGTTGGCATTATATCTGATCGTGTTCAGCTCTGTCGGGAGAGCATCCCCCATGTGGGGAGAAAAGCACATGGCCGTGATATCTTTGGCAATCAGCAGCTACCCTCTAAAACACACATAGCTCTGATCTCTCTCTCAAAAACATCAAACGTTACTCCTTAACTTTCTGTAGATGATAATTCTGTTGAACAAAAAGGTATCACTAGCCAAGCGGAGGCAAGGTGCACTCCAACACGTGACAAGAGGTAGACCGACTCGATGGAGGCTGGCACGTAAGTGAAGAGGGCCCTGCCCACCTCCCCTTGGCTTGCAGCTGCTCTCTTGAATTTGTGCAAATAAATCATCACTGCAAGCGAACTATGATACTTAACGTGAAGAGAGAAGTCGCAAAATGAACTGAAATGTTCAAGCAAATACAGACAGAAAGACAGACGTTGAATTATATATATATATATATATTGTGATAGATGGCCAGGAACCCTGCCACGCCGGGATGCCTGGAAGAAGGAGGAACCGGGAGAGCGGCACTTCTTTTCCCTGGGTATGCGGCCGGTCCTTGATCCCTGGGGATAGCACTTTCGCCACACTAGGGAGTGCTGCCGGAAGTCCATCTTCAGGCACCTGGAGCATATTCGGGACAGGATAAAAGAGGCTGCCTCACTCTAATCAAGGATGGTGGAAGAAGAACGGAGCTTGCGAGACAGGAGTGGAGGCAGCCGAAGGAGCCAAGGACTGTGTAAATGCGTGTCGTGTCTGTTTACAAAGAACTGAACGACAAATTGTGCTTGAAAAAAGAAAAGGCGACCCTCAAGATGTTTTTCCATTGAAAACCACAATTGAGATGGATGGGAATATAATAAGTTTTGATCCCATCACCACTGATATACTTTATACATATATGCTCCACGATTCATGGATTTTATGTTTGGAGACCAGGGGGTGAATGAGGGGAAAACCCTGTATAGTCATATTTAGGCCTGAGCTTCCCCTCGTTACACTACCATTTAAGTACCTTGAGACTGTGAGAAGTTCCAGTACTGCATATCAGGTACACATCAGAAAACTCCCATTACTCAAAAAGGCAAAATCGACAAGTCAGCAAGATGGATGAGTAGCAGACCATTTCAGGTGCTGGTGTCAAACAAAAAAACATCCAGTGAGGAACAATTCTGTGGGTTAAAACCCCTTGTTAATTTAGAGGAGAATGGTCAGACCAACAGAAAAGGCCACAAAAACTCAAATTATAGCATCTCAGAAGATGAAGAAACACATTCACCATATACAGTACAGTGATGGGCTACAGCAGTAGAAGACCACACCAGCTTCCACTCATGTTGTCTAAAGACAGGAAGATGAGGGTACAGTGGGCATATCAGCACCAAAACTGTCACCTACTTTTCTGAATTTTGGTTTATAGTGACATTATTGTCACATATGGAGAGTACAGAGAAATTATTATGTGTTTCTGCTATTCACTCTCTGGCATTGTGATTAACGAGTATTACTGCTTTACCTTCCTCTCAGTTCATTTGGTTTTTCAGTACCCCTATACAGACACCCCTTTCTACTGCAGGTTGGGTTCCTCACATCTCCATAGACCTCCTATTCATCTCGTAATGAGTGTTGCTATGCTCTTGTACTTCCCCCTACATGAACACTTACATTACATGGGTCAATATTTGGAGCAAACAGCATGAATTCATGTGTCCATCATGCCTTTTTATCAACAGTAAATACTGATGGTGGTAGAGTAATGGTGTGGGGAATGTGTCACTGTCAGGCTTCATGCCACTAAATAACAACTGAATTGAAAGTGCCAATTAAATACTACAGCATGGCTGCTCATCATGTTTGTCGCTTTATGGTCAGGGCCTACTCCTCTTCAAATTGGTAATGTGGCACGTTATAATGCACATCGGCACATGCTGGTTGCACAAACATGGCAGCGAGTCCCAGTACATTAAATCTCTGTCCAATAGGGTGTTTTTAGGATGAGGTGGAACAGAATGTCTGCAGCCTGAATATGTCACCTAAAGTTGGTGATTCCATTGAGTCAGCATCCATCAGAATCCCTAAGAATTGTTTCCCAGCACCTAATTGAATCCAGCCCTCAAAAGAGTTTTGTCCCCCTACCTGCTACTAAATAGATGGACCTAACAAAATGGCCATGGACAGAGTGTATGCCAGTACTTAAAATTTTATTTTATTGCATACATATCCTGATATTGAAGTTTGGTCAGTCCAGTGTTTATAAGATTGTTATGTCAATAATGAGCTTTACAGTTAATTGACTGGATTGAATTTGTGAGAAATTACTGCTTGAAAGGCCAGAAGAAGTTATCTACCGAGCAGCACTTCCATTTATATCTGCGTGCAGGCTGCTCTCAAATACAGATCAAATAAAGATCTCAAATAAATCCTCTTATATTTATGGTTCTACTGTAGCCGTACTCCAGGAAAACTTTCCAAGTTTTATTCCTTTTTAAAAATGTCTTCACTCACCTCTCCCCACCTTCTTTCACTTTACTGCAGTATTCATCCTCCATATTACTTTCTCTTGTTCCTCGTATACCCCAACACCAACCACCCCGCACCCCAAAGCCCATAGTGCAAGTGTACAGGTATAATGAAGAAAATGAAGCCTGTTGCATGCTGAACACGTAAAGGTGCAGAGAAAATGTGACAGGACGGGCGGGATTAAATATGACTGCCCTCTCACTGATTTCGCCTACTTAGCTAATAGACTTTATGGTAATTATATGATAGCAATTTACCGCTGATAAATTAACCTCTTGGGTAATATCAGTGTTTACGCAGCGGCCTAACCGATACTGACAGTGTATTTCATGCACATAATGAGTCCATGATAAGTCCAGAAAGCGGCAGCAGAGCTGTGTGTGCTGTGCCAGATCTGCCCACACCCCTCCGCCACAGTGTTTTGGCACAGCCTCGACCCCCGCTGGAAACTCTCACGTCTTTGATTGCCATCCAGAGGCTGGCAGCAGATTAGTCTCCCTCCCTCTCTGCGTCTTCTGATCTGCGCTCCTGAATGTTCCGAGGCCTGCTTATAATTATGCGTTTCATTCTGCCAGCCAGCGCACCGGTGAAGTCGTTCAGTGGCCGCGCTTCATGAGCCCTTATTTACTCTTGTTTATCTGGTACTTTGTGCACTTGTCGCTTGGTTTCCAGAGCTGCGGACTACTCTGGATCAAAGCCAGCCTGCCACCAACCAACTTGTTCTGTTATTTTTATTGTCAATGTTTCTTTTAATCATGTATCCAGGTGCACACTGTTGCGGGGTACTTGTTGTACATTTTGTACGGATTTATTACAATAGGCCTAAAGGCACCCATGTGTACAAACCCCATAGTAACAATAATGCAGCACACATCAGTCTTTATTTATTACCTTTCATATCTGCCATCTCAGAGCATGCTGTTCAAACAGTCTTAACGTTGTGCCTTTCATATTGGCCATCACAGCAGGCTACATACAGCATAGCATAACATCCTCCAACCTGCTTAATCCAATTCAGAGACATTTGGAGGTAGCACTGGGAGCAGAGCAGAACACATCATAGGGTGCACACACACACACACATGCGCGCACTCAATTTGGAATTGCAAATTCATGTAACACGCACATCTTCAGGTATGTTGTAGGAAAAACCTGCATACACCAGGAGAACATGAAAACTCCACAGAGATTTGAGCCCAGGATGCTTGATCCATATGGTAGCACCATCACTCAGTTTTCCAATGAACGGTCAGAAGGAGCTCCACTGCTAGATGGTTTAGTCCTGGTGGTGGAAATTGGCTTCATGGTGTATGGATTGTCAGCAGGCTGAACAGTACAAGCTCGATACGGTCCACGCTGACTATGTCTGATCCTGTACGGTCAGTCTCCTGCGTTCTAGCTCCTCCATGAGGGTGGCCTTTTAGCAATTGCGTAGACTTTAAGTTGCAGAGAGGAAATCTTGGATTGTGGCTTTGATGTAAGCACTCTGACATCTTCACGTCACCCGATCTGAGGCCACATGCTCCAGACACTTAGACAAAGCAAAGTGAGGAGCTGTCAACTGATCTCCATTTAGCTGAATGCTGCCAGGATGTCAGTCTGGATTATCTTTAGTGAGTGAAGCTATGCTGCAAATGATTATGGAGCTGGGCTCCACAGTGGCGGTACAACACAACTAGTGCAGCTTCTTTTAATCCCTTCTTACGTGCTGCAGACAAACAAGTTGACAAAAGGGGGCTGTCAGCTCACTTGTAAGATAGCAGGGAGCTGACTGCTGACTTCCCGTTTAAAAAACCGACAGCTGCCAACCGAAACTGGAGCAAGTGTGCTGACATGACAAAGCAGAGGGAGCTCCTGGAGGAGAATGGCTTGGCTTTCCCGTCTGATGATCATACTAATAGGAAAATGAGCTTATATTCAAGTGTGATTCGAATGATTTCCCCTGTTCTGTGTGTTAATGTGAGTTGGAAATAGACATATCTGTGGAGAAGTTCATTTAGTACTACTTTAAGCTAGCTAAAGATACCTTACGTCAAAACAATTAATATGTTAATATTAATATACATATACATACACACTAGCTGTCCCCCATGCCTCTGTCCGCGTAGAAGTGATAAAGGACAAACTTTAAATATCAATAAACAGATAGGTATCGCTAGCTTAGCTGAGGCAAGGTACCCTCCAAAACGTGGCAAGAGGTAGGCCGACTCAAACAGAGGCTGATGTGTGAGTGAGGAGGGCCTTGCCCGGCTCCCCACTCCTGATATCATGCTTTCCCCTCCCCACGGCCCACAGCCTTTTTCTCGGATTAGCACAAATATATTGCACCTGCAAGCGAACTATGATTCTTAGCGTGAAGAGAGAAGTGGCAAACTCAATCTGAATGTTCAAGCAAATTCTAGAAAAAAACTTGATCTAAATCCGTTAAGTAGTTCTCTCGTTTGCTAGCTAAGGGGAGGTAAGATACCCCCAAAGCTGGCTCGTGAGTGAGGGGGTCCCTGCTCCCCCTCCCCTCGGCCAGCTGCGTCTCTCTCGAATTCGCACAAATAAATTGGTACGACAAATGAACTATGATACTTAGCAAAATGAGAGAAGTTGCAAAATCAACTGGAATGTTCAAGAAAATTCTAGAGAAAAACAAGATCTAAATCCGTTAAGTAATTCTCTTGTGAAAAGCAGACAGACATACAGACAGACAGACGTTGGATTTTATATATACCTTATTTACTTGTGTACCACACGCCCTCGTGTAAGATTTTATAAAGAAAATCGCGAAAAAAGTTTTGCCCCGTGTATGATGCGCATTGTGATTGTATAGGAAGCGTTTAGAGAGAGAGAGAGTGCTGTCAAGCGAAAGCGCGAGTGCGCGAGCATGTGAGCGAGAGAGAGAGCGCAAGTGCACGAGCAAGCGAGGGAGAGAGAGAGCGCGAGTGGGCGAGCAAGCGAGTGAGAGAGAGAGAGAGAACGTGAGCGAGAGAGAGAGCGCGAGCGAGAGAGAGAGCGAGCGAGCGAGCCCAAGCAGAAGAAGTAAACATTACAGAATTACATTTCCTCGTGTATGAAGCACACCTGATTTTCTAATGCTAATTTTCGGGAGGAAATGTGTGCACGGTACACGTGTAAATACGGTATATACAGATATATAACACCAGTATTGGTGGACTGCATGATAACATGCAGTGAATACACTTGACTTGAGCATTCATGGTTTTCATCCTCTTTCTCTGTACGTTTAACATTCATTTGCTCAGAGGTTGATGCTCTTGCTGCTACCTGAGCAGCTCTTCTGTTCTCCACCCTAGCAGCCCGCTTCTTCTCTTCTTCCATCAGCATCTTTTTGTGTTAAAACTTATTAAGTCAGTGTTTTTGTTGCAATTACTTAGTATGTTTTCTTTAGTTTTTCACTTAAGTTGGTACTTAAGTCTTCAATCTACCTCAAGAATGATTTAAGATATAAAGAGGTAGGGGAAGTTACAGCGAAGGTGGTAGGGATGATAACTACCAACTGTTGGCCACTGCCGAGAGTTGATTCTACAATAAAATAAAATAAAAATAAACAGAGGAATAACCTTGGAGGTCAATCAACACCCCGACAGTGGATAGTAGACATCACATAGTATATGTGTACCAAATTTCAGGTCAATAGGTCAAACGGTTTGTGAGCTACAGGCGATTTAAAATCCTGGACAGATAAACGGACAGCCACGGTAGCGTATTATATAAGAAGATACAGTTTGCATAGGTCTGATCACTGTCTGATATTTGGGTGAATACCTACCAGGTAACGCTTGTGGTTGGTCGGCCAGTTGGCAGACTAGTACCACGGCCTGTCAGTTGCGAGAAGCATATCATAAATTAGGGGCATGCATTATTTCAGTGCATTGCTGCAGCCACCACATGACAAACCATCTCAGGATCCCAAATTAGAACCCGAGTGTAGCCGTGCAATGGGTGACACCTCAGCACCACACTAGTTCAAATGGAATGGAATAGTGTGAGTTTTTTTTACAGTGGCTGGAGTGCCAATCCTGCCATCAACCCCCGATTTCTCGGGGAGGACCTGCCTGAAGGGTTGGATGCAGGTTAACGTCATACCCAGAACAGAGCAATAGCAGGTTAAGGGCCTTGCTCAAGAGCCCAACGGAGTAATGAAGAAGATCATAGACATGATATATATAATACCTTCCCTTGTGGGGATCAAACCTCGAACAAAAGCAAAAGTGTTTACAACTGATGAGCCCCAATTAGGGGGTAATACATGTCATTTAGTTGTGTACTTATTTGGCAGGTGCTATTTATCATGTCAATGATCTGCTTATCGCAGCTGAGAGGGCATGGCAGATGTCTGCCAACTGGCTGACCAACCATAAGCATTACCTGGTAGGTAACCACCCAAATAATCAGATTGTGATTCAGACCTATGAAAGTAATACTCCAATCTACACCCTGTCAAGTAAGTGAACCAACCACCGTGGTGCAAGGTCTGAGGCTTTGCCTCGGGCACTGATATCTGAGGTTTGATCCCTGCAAGGGGAAGCAAAAGTGCGTACACTTGATGAGCCCCAGTTAGGGTAAAACACATGTTGTGAACTCCTTGTATTATTTGGCAGATATTATATATACCACAAGATCAATGCGGACTGAAAAATCACTATAAAACACTTGAACATAAAAAATGTGAGCCGTAAATGAAGCAAATCAGTCCACAATAATAGAATTTATACTATAAAGTATACAATCATGTAACATCTCAAATATAATCAAATTCCTGAGATTCAAAGGTATGTGTAGGTTTGACCGACGAGTTTCGAGGATTCACCTCTTTTTCAGGGCACAGCAACCAAGAGAAAAACTTGAAGAAAAATCATATAATCAAACACTAAACAAATAAAATGTCCATCAAACCATACAACTCGAAGACAATGCACTACCTCTTATATAAGATTACATGCTCACAGAAATAGATCCACCATAATTTAGCCTCTCAGAAATGAAAAACTGCATAAGAATAAAAATAAACAGGTGAAATCAATTTAAACAATAATATAAATACTCGAGAGACTACATTAGGGGGGAGCTTACCTAATTGTCATAGGTATAGGTCATAGTATTAGTTATAGGTATAGGTTAGTGTTAGGTTATAGTGTTAATTACACTGTCACATATAACTAACAAGAAAAAGTATGGATCAAGAATTAGCAATTAAAAAACGGTATTACCTCATCTACTACATGTGTATTGTGGATGCTAGGGGTCGCTGTTGCCCCATTGAACTCACCAGACAGACGTCCCAGACACATTTGTAAAAGCACAAGAAGATTCTTTAATGATTTTCTTCAATAAATAGTGCACCAAGCCCCACACAATCCACAATTCTTCAATAAATCAATAATAATAATAATAATCAATCACAATCCTCCACTCCCAGCAGCTTTGTCCTCCACCACCCAACTCCGGCTCTATCTGCTGGGGTTTCCCACAATCCTTTTAAAGTCTATGACCTATTAGTTTTCCATCTCCGGGTCAAATGCCTTCTTTAGGTGTCCTGGAAGTACTGAGGGTTTCCGTCCTCGTGACTCCTAAGTACTTCCGGGTTAATGTCATGGTAATCTCCCCCTGGTTGTTGGTGAGCTCCCCCTGGCGGCACCCACGGCACCCAACAGGGCTGAAGAACCGGACTCCATGTCCCATGCTGTCCTGCGGGAATCCGGGAACCATTTCCATCCAGGGAAGCTGCCATCTAGCATCCCGGGGATGTATTGCCCTGAACAGGCTGGTTTCTTCAGTTGAGGGACGTCCCGGCTGGACTGAAATGCTGGCCGTCCATCACAGTGTCTTAGAGCCCACCGACTGCAATGGGTGCAAGACAATCGCAAGGTAGTGATTATATAATAAATGTAGACTTCTAAGAAAACTTTACCTCAATTTGGTCTCTTCTGTGCCAACCAAAGCCATGACTTTATTAAAAAAACACATATCTATATTGTAGGCTTCAACCTTTGTAAATGGGACCTTCACCTAATTTATTGTGTTTAGTGGCCCGGAGCGAAGAGATGACGAGCTCCTGCTGCTGACTTTCTTCTGAGTGCCTCTGGTATTAAGGGTCACGAAGTGGTTTGAACAGAAGCCGCAGTCTCCTTGGATTTGTAGCAGTTCTTCCCGTTAGTGGGCGATCCATTGTGTGCACATCAATCACACAAATGACACATTTAAAAATGACATCTCAGCTAATGACAGAAGCAATAAGTCGACTGTCCCCACAGCCAATGGATCATTTATGGCGCCATCTATTTCTGTTTTTCCTCGGGTTCCTGCTGGCTGCACTTCAAATTTGAGACCACTAGCCAAGTAAGAGGTCCCCACCCACCATGAATTGCAGACGTAGTTGTGTTTTATTTTATATTGCCCTTGAAAGATTTTTAACTTTACAATAAACTAGAGAATTAAATTCAGGGTATTCATACAATATCTAGTGTCTTTACTGTAGGATGTCTTAAAAGCAATGGTGTGTGACTTGAGGAGTTTTTATGCTTTCTTTTTTGGACATTTTCAAGAAGTATTGGCAATTCCAAATTGTCCCACTGTGAGCGTGGGAGGTGTGCATGAGGGGGCTGTGACGATGCAGGTTCAAGTCCATCCTCCCATCTGCTGTTTGGGAGCCCTTGAACCCAACACCGTCGATAGTTATAACCGAGATGAGCTAAGCAGTGAGGCAACAACATAGCAAGGGAATGGTGAAAAAAGTGTCAAGTGCTTTTATTAAAAATCCAACAAAACAAGGTGTTTAAATTAAATCAAGTGCAGTGTCTTAAAAACAGTCTTCAATAAATAATTCAATAAAAAAAAAAACAAGTGAAACGAGGTTAAAAACAATGCTGGAAGCAGTCCTTTAAAACATTTACAGAGCCCGGTGTATTCATCTACTGACTCCCCTGCTTCTCCCTGTCCTGGCTTTGCAACAGGGGAGGCCACTCTACCTACAGCTGATCTTCTTTCTCTCATTCGCGCAGGTCTGGAGGCCTCCCGATCCCTGGCTTCGGTCGTGCACTCAACCCAGACCCGAGAATTAGCTTCTCTCCAACGGCCGGGACTCTCACGCTGGAGATTATCCTCCCAAGTCTCCCTACTCCTGCTGTCTTCCACGGCGAGTCACTCCCCTCGCTAGTCACTCCCGCTCCTCTCAGCGGGAGTGACCACCATCAACTGCCCTAGGTGTTAGATAAACACCTTGCTAGGGCCCACAGTCCAGCTGTACTCGAGCCTGCTCTCGCTTGTTCGCTCTCCCACACCGGCTTTCTCTCTCCACTTCCTGCTTTCTTTCGCAACCTCCATCTTTCTTTCTCTTTCTTTTTCATTTCCCCTCCTAGCTGACTCGTGCTTCTATATATCAAGAGGCCATAGCAGCTGCGGCAAATTAGCAGCCCCAGGAACAATCACAGATGTGGGCAGTCTCTCACCTGTGCACTTAGGTGATAAACGCCCACATCTCAAATCTCCCTGAGAACTGCTTCAGCAACACCACTACCACGCCCCCTCGCTAAGCTGCGAGCGCGGTGATTATTTATTTAAAACTTGCCTTTGCTGAGAGCCGTGGACCCGCTGTACCACAGGGGTTTTAAGGTGGACTGCACGCGCCTTCAGACTGTTTCCTATCTTACACACAGAGCTGAGTCCAGAATAAGATCAAGTGGGTTTGATAATATTCTACAATTATTTGATGGAGATTAGAAGTTTCCATTACAACACTGCTTTAACTGTAGTCTTTCATTCCAACTGAATCCTGGTACTCCAAGTCATTATTTCTTTGAGTCAGACTTCTTTGTTTAATAATCCAATGTTTTGGGCCTGGGTAGTCTGTTGTAGTCTAGTAAATGAAACCCTTGAACTGTAGGCCCATATCTCACCCTGGCATCTGGTGCCAACATAAACAAGCCCCTCAAACCATCTGCATATCATTTCTTACAACTTGTAAGTTCATGGTTACCTCTGAGTTTTCACTTAAAATCGGTGGCTTCATGGTGCTTGTAATGGACCCTGTAGCACTCGCTGGTTTACATGGGTTCTTTCTATATGCATTTAAAAGAAAACAACAATGTGAGCTCTGAAAGATCCACCACTTTCCACTGAACATTTACCTTTCACAGATTCAGTTATGGGCAGCATGGTGGCACAGTGGTTGGCAACGTTACATCTAAAGGACAGGTTTTGATTTGTACCCCTTGTGCATTTTTCCAGTTCTCTTCATGGGCTTTCAGTGTCTTGGTGTATCAAAAAGAAATTCATGTTACATTGATTGGATCCAAGTGAGCAAGTGAATGAGTGAGGTGTGCCCCTCAGGGGCAACAGTTGAAGCAGCTTCTGGTTTCCAGCAGCCCTATAATGAATGAAACAGATTCATTAAATGAATGAACAGCTTTTTGTTCTTTATGGTTTTCATTTCTCTTTATATGAAACAGTTAGATGGATAGATATTTAGAAAAAGCACCACCACCCCTCCTCTAATCCACACAAGTTACAAAAAAGAAGAGGAGTGAGCAGTCATGGTGAGGCAATACAAAGAGAGGACATGCAGTGTTATTCATAATGGCTATCAGTGTTGTCTTCATTCTCTCCTCCATGACTACCTCCAGCAGAATCACCCTCTGTCCCATAACTGAGCCAGCCTTTTTAATGAGTTTATTGATTTGGTGGGCCTCCCTTGAAGTGCTGTTACCAGCCTAGCATACTACAATGTAGAATGCCACAATGGCCATCACAGAGTTGTTAGGACAAATAAAGGATGTCACTACCTTTGGTAATGGAAAACCCTTTCCTATATACAGTAGCTCCTCTGTATTACTAGACCACTCCAGCCTGTCATTGATGTGGACCCCCAAGTACCTGGTACAGTGCATCATCTCCAACTCCACTCCCTGAATAGTGACTGGGCATTGAGGCTCCTGGCTTGGTAAAAGTCAATAGCCAGTTCCTTGGTTTTGCTGGTGTAGAGTACCAGACAACTTAATCTTTCTGAAACAAGAAACAAAGTCTCAAAGTCCTCCACTTATCTCCTGTACTTTATTTCATCCCCCTGTCTATACACCGCAATAGTGTTAAATTATCTGAGAATTCTGCAAATGAGATGACCTCTTATATTTATAGTCCAAAGTGTACAGTGAGAAGAGAAAAGGTGACAGTGCTGTTCCCTGTGGTGCTCAAGTGTTGTTCATATCAAAGACACAGCCCTGGCACCTCACACACTACAGTCTGCTGTACAGGTAATGCTTGATACAGGACACCGTAGACTCATCAACCTACATATCTTTGAGATTCCCCACAACAGACATGGCTGGGTGGTGTTTTTAGGCACCAGTGACATGAAAACACTTCATCCTCACAGTGCTCCCAAGCTTTGTTCGACCTTGTAGAGCAGACAGATAATTGCATCTCCAGTTTTTGACTGATAGGCAAGCTCCAGTGGATCTAAGTGGTCTTTCACAGGAGGACTGAAATAGTCCAGGAACAGCCTCATGAAGGTCTTCCACTGGACTGTGGTCACTGGATGAAGAGACACCTGCCTACTTTGGAACAGGAACAATGCAGGATGTTTTCCATCTTAGTGCAGCTGTAGTGACAAAATGAACTGCTGACAGAGGATACTGCAAAATTTGGTCACCACAGACCTTGAGTCCTCAAAGACTGGCCCAATCAGGTCCTGTATGTAGCCTCTTCAGTTGTCACCTCTCTTCATCATCAAGTTAGAGGTGAACTCAGAGGTGGCCATTTGAGTTGATATGGCAGGAGTAAAATACACACGGGGAGTTGATGATACAGTTGGGATGGTGTTGGGGGACTGGCCATTGGAAGAAGGTGGTAGTGGGAAGGAAAGTTTTAAAGATGGCTCAGGACATTGGCTTTAATAATAATAATAATAATAATAATAATACATTTTATTTATATAGCGCCTTTCCCATCCTTTTTGGCTTTTTCCATCTGAGCCCTGGATTGCTTGAGTCCACTAATTATGCCCAGTCCATTCCACACATCTTCCATATTATTCTGAGCGAGTTTGTTTTCTGTTTTAGCTCCTTGTCTTCAGTCAACGTTTTGTTTAAGAGAAGTTCCCTTTTGCAATTTTGAGCATTGATCATTCAGATAAAAACACAGCATGCATGCTGTACACTTGTATATAGAGTACATTTTCATGGCATTTTTAAGGCTGGTACTAATACATGGGTCAAGTTGTGAGGATACCATTGTCCCTGTTAGTACAAATGATTAACGCACTTTTGTTCACATTAAACAAATTAAAATGTAATATTAACATTTTACTCACAGAGTAATTCCAATACTGCATGTCATTTTGGGTACGTTGGTTTGCTTAGGGGTGGTACAGTCCTGGAGGTTCAAATTCTGAACCAATGACAGTCTCTGTGGAGTTTGCATGTTCTCCCCATGTCCAAAGAGATGCTCATTAGATTAATTGGAACTCTAAATTGGCCCCAAATGGAGTGTGCTTGAGTGTGCCATCTTATAGATAGTTATTTTGAACTAAGGCTGTTTCCTGCCTGGCACTTGATGCTATCTGGATAGGTTCTGACCCTGTGACCCTGAACTACAGTATATTAAGGGGGTTCAGTGATGGCGTGTCCAGCAGAGGGTGCATACACCCTGGAATGTGTTCTTTTAGAAATGCAGCTCATAGTTTGAACGTGTATACTGTACATACTGTGGTAGATAGGGGGCGCTCTCGCTCCCTTGAACCCCTGTCCACTACTCCAAACACCAGGTAAAAGTTCAATACTTGACTTTATTAAATCTCCACAGTGCACAAAACACCCTCTCCTCCACTGTACTCATATAATCACAATAATACAAACAATAAACCAATCCTCCACTCCCAGACGCATTGCCACTCTTCCACCCAACTCAGCTCGCCGTCTGGGAGCTCTCACAGTCCTTTTATACTCCCTGACACGGAAGTGTTCCCAATCCCCAGTCCATGTGATCTTGTATCACTTCCGAGTCAGGCACCAGTCGTTTTTCTTCAAACCGGAAGCATGTTGCTTTTCCTCTGACACACTTCCGGGTTATAGGGCACAAAGGGATCTTCGGTCCTCCCTGCAGCTCTCTCTTGCAGCCCCTGTGGTATTCAGCAGGGATGAGGATAAAAACTACAAAGTCCATGACTCCCTGCTGGTCTTCGGGGCACCTCCATACTGCAGGGAGGGCTCCATCTGGCAGCCTGGGAGTATTGGCCGGGATGACAAACCGGCCAGATACCACAATACCCCTTCAGTAACCATGGTGGAAATATCAAGAGGAGGAGGTTGGGAGCATGCGCTGATAGCATGTTGCCGCACCCACCACATGACAAACCACCTGGATTGGGAGTGCAGCGAATGACACCTCGGAACAGTGTGAGGTTTTTTACGGACAAGGATATAAATTTAATTTGCTTTAGAAAGCAGCTTTCACTTGTAATATACATTGTAGTATAATCATTTATACATACAAAGAGAAGCCATTGGAACAGAGCAGTCGTTGTTCACGTCTTCAATGGGGGTCGTTGACGACTGCACTTCCCTCTTTCAGTAGGAGAGCAGAGACATGGTTCTTGACACAGGGTTGACGTCACATCCGTGCCAATGGACTTCTGGCATCTTATGAGGCCTCCTGCTGCATACCTACACTTTTCACATATTCAGTGAGTTATTTGTGATCAATGGCAGGTATGGATAACTATCAACTGAGCAATTTGCTTATGCTTTATGCAGATTAGGCTCTCTATGACCCCGATATAGCACATTCTTTCATTATCTCTGAACAATGCTGCCGCTCTAATCACTTAAGGTCTCTGCCTGAAAGAACAGTCCTTGCTTCAGCTAAATTAAGCATAACTAGGTTTACAAATCACAAAATTATTTTTCATTTGTGATTGAGTCTTGTTAGTTCCTGCCTAGCCCCCACTGCAGTCAAGGTAACCTCCCATGACCCTAAAGTTAAGGGGAAAGGATGAAAGGATAGGTCTATTGCAGATGATAATGTAAAGTTCTTTGTGATGCTTTTTACAATGGAAACGTGCTATATGATGTGAAAATGCCATTGTTAGAGGTCTTGTGTATGAATTATGAAATGTATCCCCTCATATATCTAATTGCTTAGAAGAAGTTTTCTCTCTGGGCTGCTTGAGAATTTCAATCTTTAAACCCCATGCCAACTGAACATATAACGTGATGAGTCATTGTGTGTGTGTGCTTGGTCGCCTCTCAGAGGAAGCTCTATCATTATGCGCTCAGTGCCACAGACGGAATTAAACTTCTCAGTTTTGGTCACATCACATGCCATAAAGCAGTTGGTGCGCAGACACAGGTGTGAATGATAATGTTAATTAGCGCGCTTCTGCCTTCGCTTGTCAGGAATAAGCTGCCTTTTAGGATGGAAGCCATCAGGCCAAAATGCTAGGGGCTAAAAATAGTCCAGGGATATCAGACGTAGAGAAATGTGACAGCGTTCGACCAGATTTAAATGGTCAGATTGCCTAAATTCACGGATTATTTTTTTTACCAAAGTGACTAGGAAGCTACAAGTGCATGGCACAGTCACTCAGGGCTCCACAATGAGTTAGTGTGGGGTTTGAACGGAACCTTGGCCAGCAGAGGGCGACATTGCAGATTTCTCACATCAAGTGCATTGTTACACTAAAGGTGAATCAGTGGAGGCCTGTGGTGGGGGGTTGTGTGTAGGTAAAGGTGGGTTTATTTAAATAGTCAGGCGACATTGACGCAATGAACATGTTTCCAGGTAATGGAAATCAATATCTATCTTTTGGATTTGTTAACTCTTTGAGGGCTGAATATTTTTTTAAAAAACTTAGTTTTCTGAAAAGCACACAATGCACTGGTTTCACAGATAAATCAACATAAAATGTCTGTTGCTATGTGCTGTGGCTGCTGTTGGCCCCTCTTCAGCATCTCTGGCAACAGTGGCTGAGCAGGGGTGGATCCTCTCTGCCTTCATACAGCAGGTGGGCTATGGTGGCAGTCACAGTGTGACGCAATATGGTTTGTACTTCTTGTCATCATAATTTGTGGTCCTCCTAGGCGAACGATGCTGTGAACATGTTCAGCACCACAATCAGCTGGGGACCAACAGGCTGATGCTGGTACCTCACTTTTGTTTTCGATATCCATCTCCAGATCACTTGCATCAAACTCAGTGTCCGAAAGTCAGAGTGTGATTCAGCAATAATATGTAAAACGTCCGTGGAGTATTTTGCTCTGCACATTTGCTTTAGTCTAACCAGATGCTGATGCCATTTCAGAGGGTTAGTGACCTCTTCACTACTCACGAGGTCAAATCAACAAAGCTTCGTAACTTTCCTTTAAGCAAAGAGAGTCGAACTAAAAAGTAAGGGCGAGTTTTGTCGCAGTTTACAGCTGATTGCCTTCCTCTCCCCCTGAATTTCGACAAAAGTCAACATCAGCCCTGAAAGAGTTAAAAAGCAATTTGAGAGTGACCTCTGAGGAATGGTAGTTATTGGAAAAAATTAGTGTTAGCAGCTATTTTAAAGGAAATAAGGAGCAGTTTGTTGATCAGGGTTTAAAAAGGTGAGTTTGGGGTGCCATGTATTAGTACTCTGTGTGTTTTTGAGCCTAACACTCTCCATTAAAAAATCCTTTAAGTAGTGCAGCCTGAGATGGTTGATTGACGACTATAGTGTGTTACCCAAGGAGTGCATCAGTAGGACTTGGCATGGTAATGACACAGTGTGATGTCAGTGAGGTGTTTGGCTGAATAAGAAATCTTAGGCATGACAAAAAGTTCTCTTCAAGGACTAGGATGAAAGAGGGATTGCTTGTCTTTTCAACCTTGAGCCATTGTCAATGACGGAGACCAGGAGCAAGAAGCTGGATGTATTTAATCACATAAGCAGGCTGAAAATATTCTGGAGGATATAAGAAAACATAGTGAACAGGACACCCTGGGAACCTGCCGTCCGTAAGAAGAGGTGTGCAGAGGTAGTGACCTCAGATGACATCTGGGAAGGATGGGGAATCAGTCAGTAGGACAATATTTTATATAGCGCCTTCTAGCACTCTACAAGGCATGGAAGATGAGTGTAAATATGGTGAAAGAGCAAGCCACCGAGGGGTTAACTAACTTCACCATTGAAACATTTACTAATTAAATTACTTGTTGAAGGATTAATCAGTCAATTCTATAGTCTGGCCCATAAGTATTCAGACAGTGATACAGTTTTCATAATTTTGGACTGTGCACCACCACAATGGATGTGAAATGAAGCAATCAAGATGTGATTGAAGTGTAGACTTGCACTTTTAATTTAGGGCATTTAATAAAAACATTGTATGAGCCATTTAGAAAAGATGGCCATTTTTATATATGGTCCTCCTATTTTCAGGGGTTCAAAAGTATTTGGACAAACTAACATATTCATGAATATAACGATCATTTTCAATATTTGGTTGACTGCCTGAAGTCTAAACCCATGGTCATCTTCAAGTTCTGGGTTTCCATTCTACTGATACTTTGCCTGGCCTTTACTGCTGCTGTCTCCAGTTGCTGCTTGTTCGTTGGACTTTCTGCCATCAGGTTTGTCTTCAGCCAGTAAAATGCTTGTCCAATTGGGTCAGTTGATTGACTTGGTCATTGAAGAATATTCCACTTCGTTAACTTGAAAAGTACTTTGGTTTGCTGTCACAGTATGTTTTGACTCATTGTCCATCTGTACTGGGAAGTGTGGTCCTATCAGTTTTGCAGCACTTGTCTGAATCTGAGCTGACAGGACAGCCCTGTACGCTTCAGAAACTATCTGACTACTGACAGCAGTCATATCCGATCAATAAAAACCAGTGACCAACTGCCATTGGCAGTTACTCGTGCCCATGTCATAACACGGCCTCCGTCATGTTTCATAGATGATGTGGTATACTGCGAACCATGAGCCATTTCTTCTCTTCTCCATCATCCACCAGTTCATAGCGACAGCTTCCAAATGCAAGTTCCACACTTGGAATCAACTCTGGACCTCCTACCTATTTAATAGTTAAGTAGTTAAGTTAAATAATGAGGGGCCTGCTCACGCCTAGCTATGGAACAGCTTGTCAGTCAAATGTCCAAATACTTTTGAGCCCCTGAAAATGGGAGGCGGTAAACCCCTTAAATTAAAGCTGAAAGTCTATGCTTCAATCACATAATGATTGCTTTATTTCAAATCCATTATTTTGGTGTTTAGAGCCAAAATTATAAAAAAAAATGTGTCACTGTCTGAATACGTATGGACCTAACTGTATATGGTGTCTTTCACATATATTTACATAATTACATTAGTTATTGGAGGAATAATGAATCGGTTTTATAAGTGCCTTTCACATCTGTGTACAAAGCCAACATTACTGCAATTTAAATATATTTGAAGAATGATCCATGTTGTGGAATTGTATTATTCATTATACTTACAATCACCTGGAAGAAGTAAATGAATATATCTCTATATATAATCTTCATTTGGATCTTGATCTTTGTTTGTCCGTGAATGAATTAGAAGAAGAAGCACAGATGGCAGTAGAGAGACAGCTAAAACATAGGCATTGCATTAAGAATCTCCTCCAGGCTTATACTACTGAAGACTGTAGTACGCCAGTCATACCTCAAAACACAGACATTCAAACGAAACAAATTGTTGTGCTTTAAATTAACTAAAGAGATCTTCATTTAGATCTTGATCTTTGTTTGTCCGCGAATTCTACGCATGCGTAAACCACCTTCCAGTTTAGTACGTTGTTGTTACTCACGGATGTCAACAATGTGCCGGAATAACGAAAGGGGTGGTGGACAGTGTTACGCTGGTTAGAGAATGAGGCCTGGTTACAGAATGAGATTGCCGAAGATAAAGGGTACGTGCCTACGTAACATATGAATGAAAGAAAGACAGTGGGTAAAATGAATGACAACGTAACAGCACGTTGTGGAAATTATTATTGTTACGTTGTAGCCGGCGAGTGCTGCGCGTCTCACAGTTGTACTGTGGCTTGCTCACATGTCAGTGAAGTGATCCCTATTTATGCTTTAAAGAGCCTGGATACCTATGTGTCCCCCTTTTATAACCATTGCTCTGTGTATATTGCCTTACTCTTTGGATTGCCACAAAGCAACCTGCGAGATTGGAGAAAGGTTGAGAAGTGATTGTGAGAGGAAACAACAGCGTCGTGAAAACGAGACGGACTGAGA
Organism: Polypterus senegalus; assembly: GCF_016835505.1. NCBI lineage: Eukaryota > Metazoa > Chordata > Cladistia > Polypteriformes > Polypteridae > Polypterus > Polypterus senegalus. The sequence goes on from NC_053166.1 coordinate 134,195,766, forward strand.
ACGGACAGAAGCAGAAATGCTCCTACACCACCACATAATTACGATTCGGATAGTGATTCCGAGTAGGCCGTTCCTATCGAATCAATGTCCAAGGGTTTTCTTTTGTAATTTTGTTTTCCTTATAAAAAATCATAATGCTGTCGACGAAGGGCCCAGTTCACGACAGGTAGCCGCGTTTAAACAGGGAGGCCTTCACAGACAACTTTAACACGCTCAATGTAGTTGGGCGCACATGGCTAGTATATATATACCTTTCCTCTTTCAGGATTAATCAGCCAATTCAATATAGCATCTTTAACGAGCTGTCAACAAAATAAGCACAAATATGTCAAAGAATTGCACTTTGCAGTGAGCACCCGGGTGTGTGGCTGGATTGATTAACTTGCCTGTTGAAGGATTAATTTATCAGAAAATTGAATCTGATATAGTGCCCTTCGGAGAAGAAAGAATAACATGTAAGAGGGTGAAGGACTGAACATTGCACATTAATTCTGTCAATGGACTGATTGACTTGCCTGTTTTAGATTTGCTGAATCATTCTGTATTTTTATAGTGTCATTCACAATGGCCTAATAAGCACAATGTCACTGTGGACAAGGAGTTGAACTCCTCATTTTGACTAAATGTCTCGCCTTTTATTTATATAGTGCGTTTTCGAGTGTTTTCAAAAATGATCAGATTTCAATACAGCATTGACTTAGGCCACCAACTCCATAATGTGCTTCTGTGCGGGTGTCAGTCAGCCTGTGATAAAGAGTCTTTTCCATCACCAGGTTGCCATGTATAAAGAATAAATCTAATTAGGCTAAATAATTTAAATTCAAAGATTATATACCTGAGAGTAGACCTATAAAGGTTGTATGCCTAAATCTTTTGGAGACACCAGCAAATGCAGAATCGGAGTAGGCTGAGGAGTTGTGTGGTTCAGGGTGATGTACGACTTTTGGCTCTTTTTCCGTGATAAAGTCCTTTCTCTGATGCTTTCTCTACATCCCCTCACATTGCCCTGCATTCTCTGCTCGTGTTTTAGCCTCTAATTGAAAAGCGTGACCTCTTACCCGTAGAATACCTTGGCTCTGAGCTGTTCTTTCCATTGGCTCACTGCTTCTTAGACCTGTGAAATTGGCTCTCTGCTCTGCTAGTTTAAGGGTTTAAAAGAGCCTGGGAGAAAATGAAAAAGAGGGGAGAAAAAGCCTCTGAAGTTCAGTAGCGCTGTTTTGCTTTGAAACTTAAAAAGACTTGATTGCCATGACTGTGGAACAATTTGCCATGAATTTCGTAGCTGAGATGAGGTGCTTTTACCGCTCTGCTCTTGTGTTTGACGTGCAGGGCAGTTTTTTTTTCCTTTCCTCTTGCGTCTTTATGAGTTTATTTGTACCTTGTTGCCCAGTTTTACTTTCTCCGGTTTCAATTCTCTTGCTCTCCAGTATGGGACGTACTGTCATTCTGTATTAGCATGTAGCATAAAACTGTACATAGAGGTGTTTTAACGTGGGAGGGTTTTGGAGTAACCCTATCTTAAAACAAAGATTCTTTTATTCCCACACCCAGATTCATTGTTGCGTGGACCCCCACATATGTCTTCCACCCCAACTCTTGCTCTCTTATCCTTACACTCATTTCCACCTGAAAGGAGAGTCAGCCTCGCAACCACATGGGACTTGGACCTGGAACTACAGATCTAAACTTCATCCAGAACAGACTGCTACTGGGCTTCACTTCTCCTGTTAGGGGACATCTTCTCTTTATACGTATACAACCCCATATGGCAAGAGAAAGTAAACACTAAATGCAAGCAAGGGGAGCAGATAATAAACCTTTATTCAGTCATTATAGTCCTTCTTCTATTCTTAAATATTCTTAACGTGCTAAAAAAACAGAAAACAATGTGTGGCATTGAGTCTCTTAAGGTTACTCTCATGACAAGGGTCTTCTTGGTGACTGTGTTCTTACGCCTTCTTCTTGCTCTTTGTTATATATCAGCCAGGATTCCTCCTCTGTCTTGGGTTCAAATTCGAGTTTTATACCTTGGTTGCAGAACTTTTAATTTATTTGTACTAGGGGACTTTGCTGACCCACCCCCTACAACCCCAGCCTTTGCTACGTGCCAGCCACTTCATGTCTCTGCCGTTCACGTTGTGAAGAGGGGGGCTGAATGCATCCCAAGGAGACACGGTTGCTCCTCCGACACCTCCTTTTAAACGGTGATACAATGGGAAACAAATACAGTTTTTTTTTTACCTCCTCTTTGCTCGATCAGCTGCTGGATTGCTGCTGAAGCTGCCGTGCCATGTGATCTGCATCTCGCGTGGCGCACTTCTGTCATATCACCTATGTCCATATATTTTCAATATGCTTTCACTTTTAGCTTTTCTTCAAAAAGGTATTGCATCAATATCGCATTGAATTTTGATTCCGTGTTTGGAATTACATCGTGACAATGCAACGTATAACTGTCCGTGACTGAATGTCATTTTTTCTCTCTACAAGAAATGTCTCTGACAATAGCATTTACACAAATGAGAGATGATTGAACTGCGTGCATGTTTGAAATTTTCTCTCGCAGGATTTCACTTTCACCAAACAACAAATCTTTCAATTCTCCTGATTATACCACTTCATTGGGAAGAAACACTGCTTTTTTCCCTGATGGCAACATGAATTAGACGATCTACATGTCTCCGACTTAAAGTTTAATTCCGAACAATATATTCGATCTCTTTTCGCTATTCTGTTATTTCAATGAGTAATCATTTCTGTTTGTTTGCGCTAATGGGATCTTTACTATCCTTCTTTCGAGACTTTCACATTTTCGTATTTCCATTATCTCTAACCTGCTCTGCATGTGTATCGCTCCAACGTTTTTGAATTCTGTATGACGTTCTACTATGTCATCTACTCTCTGTCTTTTATTTCCGGCCCTAAGTGTGGTTAAATCTCTTGGCACAAAGTCTCGTCTCGGTGGGACGTGAAAGTGTCTCTCTGAGAAAGTCACGTCTTGTCTCCTTCCAACCTTCCGAGATTTTTTTTTATAATAGAGAGATACATTAAGATTTCTTTTCTTTGTGACTTGCATCATTCTTTATGTTTTATGTATCTATTGTCATGCCTTTGTTAATTGCCTTGTGTTTTTTGTGTGGTACCCCAAGAGGCAGGGCCACTTGCCCATCCCAGAAAGGGGTTGATCCATAGTAACTTGCAGTTCATTTGAATAAGTTAAGGAGTGGGGAGTTTCTGGATTTATGAATATTGTAGCTCTTTGTGAATTCCTAGATTTTTGATCTCCGTGTTTTTTTTTATCATTCTTTGGATTTCATATTGGGACTTTGTTCGATTTGGATTTCCTTTGTTGGCAACTCCAGTTTGTGCTCCATGGGATTGTATTTTATTACAGAGCATTTTTGTCTTAATAAACCTTTTATTAATAAAGATTTGATGTGGACCATTTCATTACTAGCCAGGGTTTTTGACTGTGATATTCCCCTCTAGTGGGAGTTGTGAGTATTTTCAGGCCTTTGTGTGCTTGGGACCTCTCAGGTTTCATAACAGTCTTCCTGAGAATGCTGACTTTTTAAACCTTGAAGCATCTTAGCCCCCCCCGACCCCGTCAATGTCATTTGTCAGACCATGTCAGCACATGGAATGTCTAGCAAAAATGATCATTTTGCTGTTTCAAGTTTTGACCTTTCTCTAAATCCTACTTGTCTACAAACATACAGTGAAAAGTTTTTCTTTGCATGTCTGCCTTCTGTGAGCTAACATTTCCTGTTTTATGTGGTCAGCTATACTGTTGCAGAGAATAGAAGTTCAAGTAAAATAAACAGTAAAAGTCACAATTCCATGCTGCACATACCTTCCAGAAAATGCTTTTAACAAACAACTTCGAATAAATTAAAGTTAACAAAAACAAATTATAACATTCTTGATTACTTCTGCTGTTTAATAAAGTCATATCCCTTAAAAACTGCAAGACTTTCGTGCCCTCAACTTCATGTACAAGTGTCATTGTCCAGCATACCCTACCTCAGCGTTTCTCAGTATTTGCGACCCGAGTTTTCATAACAGTTCTAATCGCGCCCCCTAACGTTTTTTTGAAAGGAGCCCACTAATACCAATTTGTTCTTTTTTAATTAATGATATATCATAAATGCATATTTTATTATACCTACTTAACTTTTATCGACATTTATCTAACTCTGTATTTATTTTTCTAGTAACAGAATGTAGTTTAAGTTAATTTTTTTTTGGTTTCAATAGATGTATTTTTCATATTTTCGATTCTTGTTTTCTTTTTTTCACATCTTCGCACCCCCCTTTTTGTTACTTTGCGCCCCACAGGTTGAGAACCACTGCCCTTCCTGACATCTTGTCCTCTCTGACTGTCTTTAGAGCTTTTTACATCTTCACTCACATACCTCCTGTTTCATTTGATGCTCACACACGCTAGTACTAACTTACAAGCAAGCTCACTTCATAATAATACATGCTTATCTTGTGTCAGCCTTCACAGCACCAGACATTGGAACTGTTTTGACAAGAATGGGACATTCAGTTTCAACAAGCTTGTTAGTCCTGTTCACCTAATTTCTCCAACATTACATCACAGCTCCTTGCACACAGCTCCAATGGTCATTTCTCTGCCGCGTCCACTGCCTGCACATTCACTACCTGCATCACCTCACACAAATCATTTCTGGTCAGAGGCAGCACACCATCTGCACTCACTTTCTCCAATTTCATGAGCTGATCCAAGTCAGGATCCTCTTCGAGACTCACTGATGCCCCTATACCCAGGCCAATGGATTTAAGTAGAGGATCAGGTCTCGAAAATTCTGCTCTTTAAGTGCCTCATCATGCCTTTCTCATTTCCGCACACAACTTTTGCCCAACTTCTCACGATGGCTCTGCCTCTTCGGACAGTGTATCTCTCTCACGTCCTAGACCATGTAGCCCCAGCAGAATTTTCATACCAAAAACACCACAGGTCACCTTTTGTTTTACCTGATTTTTCACCTGCATTGCTCTTCCTAATCTCTAATTACTCCATTTATGGAGCACGTATCCAAAATGATGCTGGCTGTTGGTAACTCTGACAAATCCACTTCCTTTACTGTACTCACCTATTTCAGTTTAAGGTTGAGGGGGAGCTGGTGACGGGCTGAAAAACACAATGTGGACATTTCATGCTTCACTAGTAATTTGCTCTTAAACCAGTCACTAGTAATGGCTGTACTTCAAGGATGGAAATACAGAGATAAACCAGGTGTTGGTGTGCACAATATATATATAAAGTTTGTCTTCATTTAAAGCAGATGTTTACTGGTTCCATCCGGTGATCCACTCTGTGACTGTGCAGCTCACTTACCTTACCAGTTGGTAGGTTTGGCTGCTGCTGCTTCAGATTATGTTAGTGTGTGTTGAATTTCTTTTTTCATGTTATTCCCGTGCTTCATCGATGATTTAGTGTTAACATCGCACTGGTTTCTAAAGACATTCTCCATGATGGGGTTACGTAACACCAGTGCACATGATTCATGATCTAGTTAGAAATCAACTGATTATTACAAGGAGTCAGTCAGTCATTTTTCAACCCGCTACATCCTAACAAAGGGTCACAGGGTTCTGATGGAAACAATGCCAGCCAGCACAGGGCGCAAGGCAGGAACAAATCCCGGGCAGGGTGCCAGTCCACCACAGTATTACAATAAGTAAAATAAATATTTAAATCAATAAAGAATTTTGAACTTCTGACTTTTCGTTTTGAATCTAGCACTTTGTGATTAGCAATTCCAAACCTCTGCTATGAGTTCACTGTCACCAAATGAATACATTTTTGGGATGAATGTGTTTATAAGTGACACTGTTAGTCTATATATAAAAACAAATAATAAATAAAATCGTCTATACCCCTTCAATAAATGGTCTTTTGGTGACACTGTCTGTGAAAAGCCCTTTTTAAATTAAGAGTTACTGAATCTGCTGAGGTAAAGCAAAGAGTTATAAGTTCAGTCCCAGCCTCTGGCACACTTTGTGTCTTTGAGGATTTCACATCACTTGATTGTAAAAATAAATGTGATCTGTTTGCCTGTAGGGTGGCAGGGTGGCACAGTGTTTAGTGCTGCTGCTTCACAGATCGAAAATTCCAGGATCGCAATCCCATGCCTGGTCATTGGTGGTGTGAAGTTTACATGTTCTTCCTGTTTTCATGTGAGTTTTTTTCTGGGTACCCCACTCTCTGTCCCAAGTCCCCACAACGGACCCATGTAAGTGTGGATGTGTTTGGCAGAGTGAGTGGGTCCTGTGATGGGCTGGTGCCCCATCCAGACTTGACTTCTGCTTTGTGCCCAAAGTTGTCACAGCAGGTCCAAGCCCCACCTCAGCTTTGAATTGGGTTTGAAAATATTATTGTGTTTTATTGTACAACCAGTAACAGCGCACAGCAGTGAATACACTTGACTTGACCATTCCTAGTTTTCATCCTCTTTCTCTATACGTTTAGCATTTGTTTGCTCAGAGGTTGATGCGCTGAATGCTTCCTAAGCAGCTCTTCTTTTCTCCACCTTAGTGGCCCGCTGCTTCTCTTCTTTCATTGGCATCTTTTCACGTTAAAACTGAATAGGTCAGTGTTTTTGTTGCAATTATGTAATACATTTTTTTTAATTTTTCACTTAAGCTGGCACTTACATCTTCAATCTGCCTCAAGAATAACTTAAGATATCAAGAGGTAGGGGAAGTGACAGTGAAGGTGGTAGGGATGAGAACAGCGCCCGTATGCATGCGCCGCACGGCCGCCCTGCGGCCTGCTGCCGACAGTTGATTCTACAATAAAATAAAATAAAAATAAAAAGATGAACAACCTCGGAGGTTAATCATCAATCCGAAAGCAGATAGTAGACTTCACGTAGTATATGTACAGTATACCAAATTTTAGGTCAATAGATCAAGCGGTTTGTGAGCTACAGGTGATTTAAAATCCTGTACAGGCAAATGGACAGCCATGGTAGCGTATTATATAAGAAGATGGAAGTGCCTCATGTTTGAACTCTCTGTGAAAGGCACTATATAAATGAAGAATGATTATAGTTCTCATTCTAAATTAACACCTGAAGCTCAGCTGATGGGGAAGAATAAATGTATCTCACAATATGAAAACCTAATAGGAGTTAAGGGGGCTTTTTCACTGGAGGGAACATGATGGGCCAAACCTTTTGTGTTCTGACTGGATAGTCTGTCACATCATGATGGCAGCCACCATCTTTAAAGCACAGATTGTACCGAGTGCTTCACTAGACTTTCTGACCAGGAGTGTGGTGCATTCTGATTCCAGGATGGGATCTCTGACAAAGCACATTTCCCATGAACCATTGTAGGCCTTGACCATGTTGACTATAGCCACTAAGGGCTTTGAGAAAGATGTGGTGGAGGGAAGGTGTGCAGGCCTCAATAAATAAGCAAGAAAGTGTCGATATAGATCTGGGAGCGCTAAAGGATTTGACAGAAGCGGGTTAATGAGGACGCCGTTATACAGGTGAGGCTGTGATCATTGTAAGATGGAGACTCTGTTTACCTCGCAGTGCTGCCAGCGGAGGAAATTCAATCTTAAACCTGGCTTTTTTGCACACCGGGCCCGCCTGGCTGTCAGCTCGGTGACAGATGGCTCAAATTATTTTCTTTCCTTACCCAGAATAAAGAGCAGCACAGCGCTCCACGCCTTCAATGCGGCAGGGCTCTCGAAAAGAAAAACACATGCTTGCTCCCCTCCATTTGGAAGGCAGCTTTTTGAAGTTTATTTTTATATGTGCAGGTGGACAATTTTGTTGAATGTGTCTGGGAGAAATGCTGTAGTGTATGAACGAAGTTTTCAATATACAAGGAAGAGCTGAGTCATAGGAAAGAAAACGCGGATTCTTGTTATTTGACAATTGTGAGAATCCGCCTGCGAATTGTTCAGGGAGGCTCATTTCAGAAGGGCCCTGTTAAAGTTCTAGGTGAAGTGAGAACAGGTGAATTACCAAGGTGATAATTTTATTTTTAATACCTGCCAAAGCAGGCGTTTCTAAAGAGACATTACTGATGCTTTCTGAAACTAAAACTTCATGGCGTGGGTCAGAGTAGCAGACAATGAGCAGACCAGGCCAACCTACCAGGAAATTCTTAGGCACTTCCAAGGCAGTCTCCAGAGATGTCCTGGAGTTTGGTCTGCACATGATAATCTGTTCTTCACTTCCACATCACAGATCTTAGTAATATGTACAGGGTGCGGCAGAAATAACTCCCAAATTTCAAAAAATCACTGTGGGGTCCCCAAAGCTGGTAGAGGGGTGCGGTCTGTTCTGTTAGGTACGGTACATAATAAAGTTTTCATTCATCACCATGCCGCGGTCGGGTGAGCATTGAGGCTTTGTAGTGGAGGCTTTTTTCAAAAATGGTGAATCTGTAGCTGCAATGCAGAGGGTGTTTCGCACGTGGTTTCGGTTTACGTGCGAATGAAAGTGTTCCAGACCGGAGAACGATTTTGCTGTGGGTTTAGAGAGTAAGGGCAACAGGATCTGCACTGAAGAGAAAACCACCCGGACTTCCCAAAAATGTGAGAACACCCGAAAACATCACTGCAGTGAGGGCTTCGATTGAGCTGTCTCCAACGCATTCAGCACGGAAACATGCCTCAGCTCTTCGGATTTCGGAAAGAACTGTGAGGTGAATTTTGCATACTGACCTTCATTTACACCCATACAAGATTATGATTGGTCAGGAATTGTCTCCAGCAGACTGGGGAGGATGTATGGATTGCTGTAATGGGATCCTCGCAGCTGTGCCTCCCACTGGCATTCTGTGGAGTAGTGATGAAGCCCATTTCCACCTTTCTGGCACAGTGAACAAACAAGATTTTCGCTACTGGGCTGCTGAAAACCCTCGAGAATTCCATGCACGACCTCTTCACAGCCCAAAAGTGACAGTTTGGTGCGCTGTTTTGTCTATAGGCGTCATTGGGACTTACTTTTTTGAAGAGGGTGGAGTCACAGTTACTGTTAATTCCAGTCTATACTGCGACATTTTGGAGAATTTTCTGCGCCCGAAAATTGAAGAGTACAGGATAGAACACAACCTAGAGGTTTTCTGGTTCCAATAGGATGGAGCTACGGCCCATACAGCACGTCGTCTGCATGAAATTTTACAGGAGATGTTCCCGGGTCGAGTGGTCTCCTTATGCGAGGCAGTTCCATGGCCACCGCACTCGCCTGATTTAGGTCCCTGTGACTTTTTTCTGTGGGGGTACCTCAAGGCCGAGGTTTTCAAACATTGTCTTCGGTCCTTTGACCAACTAAATGAGGCTATTCAAGAACAAATTGAAGGAATTTCGCCCAACATGCTAGTGAGAGTGATGGAAAACGTCCAAGAACGGTTCCAAATGTGTATCAGCCGTCAAGGCCACCATTTGGATGATATAATTTTTAAAACTTAAAAAAATTTAAAAAACTTTTTTATATCTACATTTGGGAAATAAAAAGTTTTTGGTGATACCTCGTAGCATTTTTTTACAATCCCCCTTTGAAATGTGGGAGTTATTTCTGCCGCACCCTGTAGTTAATAGCATATCAATAACTATAATAATTATTACATGATGGCCCAATCTGTAGACTCTGGTCATAGTTGGGCAACTTACTGCATCCCACTAATACATTGGGGGCTATCGCATGATAACTTATTCCTTACCACACATCCGTTCCAATCCTCTCTACTCCACAGACCCTGGCCATCCATTATGTTGTTGTCTTCAGGGACTGCAAACATTTTAGCTTCACAAATCCTCTCCCTCATCTATTAGCTCTAGTCACATAGTGGCTATTTCATGTAACTCATCGTATGAATAATAATACAAACCCATCATTTCTAAAGACCTGTAGTTAGTTTGGAGGTGCTCAAGAGAGTTTTCTGCTACCACCTCCACTCCATGCACATCCCATCCACTCAGTCAAGCTCATCACCCAGCAGTTGTGAGAGAGTTCTAATTATAGGAATACATAAGAAATTTGGTAAATGAGGGGAGACCATTCATTCCACCAAACTCACTTGTTTAGCTAATAGCTAAGTGGTCCCAATGTCTCATCCACATACTTCTTAAAGGTTGTCAAGGCTTCAGCTACATTTGTCGGACAGCATTGTCCATCAACAGTGTCTGATGAATGGCAGTATTGTAGCACAAGAATCACCCTGTGGGTTCTATGAAGTATGCTCTCTAATGTAGTTCACCAAAGGGTCCCCAGTGCTTGGTAAAGTGGCTGGCTCCCTCTGGCCAACAATGGTTTCTCAGTGTCTGCAAGATGAAGACAAATTTGGAGTAGGGGTCTGTTCGTCTGAGTCACACTCACACTTTGCCAAATCTCTGAGACTCAGCCCCTTGAGGTGTTCATTAAGGCAGCAGAAATGAAAGATGGTGGTCTGACTCCTCCTGCTTTGCTTTCTGAGGTATTCTTGATGTGGGTCATACTGAGTGTTGAAGTCTTGCCACTGTGTTTTAGATGAATCTTTGCTTCGTTGTATGAGTTGGAGATCTGAGGTTGGGTAAGCTGCTCTCCACTTTTGGCCAGCTGGTCTGCTTCTTCATTGCCAACAATCTTCTTCTTCTTCTTTTGGCTGCTCCCGTTAGGGGTTGCCACAGTGGATCATCTTGTTCCATATCTTCCTTTCCTCTACATCTTGTTTTGTCACACCCATCATGTGCATGTCCTCTCTCACCACATCCATCACTTTTGCCTTATGGCACGGTGCTCCATCAAGCTGGAAAAGGCATTGTTCATGACCAAACTGTTCTTGGATGGTTAGGAGAAGTTGCTCTTGGATGTTTTGGTCCCATTCTTTATTCATGGCCGTGTTCTTAGGCAAAATTGTAAGTGAGGCCACTCCCTTGGCTGAGAAGCAACCCCACAATGGTGTCAGGATGCTTTACTGTTGGCATGACACAGGACTGATAGTAGCGCTCACCTTTTCTTTTCTGGATGCACCAAACAATCAGAAAGGGGACTCATCAGAGAAAATGACTTTACCCGAGCAGTTCTCAGCAGTCCAATCCGTACCTTTTGCAGAATATCAGTCTGTCCCTGATGTTTTTCTTGGCTTCTTTGCTGCCCTTCTTGATACCAGGCCATCTTCCAAAAGTCTTCGCCTACCTCACTGTGCATGCAGATGCTCTCACACCTGCTCTGCACTGGTGGTGCCCCGATCTGAGCCATGAATAATGAATGGTACCAAAACATCCTCCGAGATCAACTTCTCCCAACCATCCAAGAACAGTTTGGTGACCAGCAATGGCTTTCCCAGCATGATGGAGCCCCGTACCATAAGGCAAAAGTGATAACTAAGTGACTCAGGGAACAAAACATTGAAATTTGGGGTCCATGGCCAGGAAACTCCCCAGACCTTAATCCCATTGAGAACTTGTGGTCAATCCTCAAGTGGCGGGTGGACAAACAAAAACCCACCAATTCTGACAAACTCAGTCAGGATTTGGCCCAGAAGTTGATTGACAGCATGCCAGGGTGAATTGAAAAAGACGGGCCAACACTGCAAATATTGACTCTTTGCATGAACTTAAAGTAATTGTCAATAAAAGCCTTTGAAACGTATTAAATGCTTGTAATTCTACTTCAGTATACCTTAGCAACATCTGACAAAAAGTTCTAAAAACACTGAAGCAGCAGACTTTGTGAAAACCAACACGCGTGTCATTCTCAAACTTTTGGCCACGACTGTACTGAGGTTGTTGTGCATGGTGGACACTCCAGTAAGGCCGGACATAATGGAGTGAAGGGCTAACAGAGACTTAGCGAGGAGTACAAAGTTCTGTTCTATGAAAGCTACATGTTCTCCAGGGGTGCCTGAACCAGATAACCTAAAGATCAATGGTTCATTCATTTAAGTTCCCTTGAAAAAGCCGAGTGCTTGGAATTACCAGAAAACTGACGCCATCTGTAGATAGAAACTTCTTTTGCCAGACTTACACTTGCCAAGTCATTAGAAGGATTACTTGTGCTGGGTATGATTTACTGCCAGGGGGACAAATATAAATATATATAAAAACACGACTGGGCAATAACGGAGCAACTTGGCCAGGGCCTAAGTCTTTATGTAGGCGCCAGTCAGCTTGAGGTCCATTAGCTACATAATAAAAATCCGACTGGAGTGGCAAGCTGCTCTCATATTAGGTGGAGGAGCAGCTCATCAAGTGTGAAATTCCCTCTTGAAGTAGGAGACGTAGAAAATGCACATGGTATGTAATGGGGGCAAAGCATTCCAGACGTTGAGTGGAATCCAGCAGGCAAGATGCTTAATTGCAAGAGAGCAGATGCCCCTTTTTTTCACCAGCGAACCGACATCGGCTTCATGTGTGATGCCCCATTCACCCTTTTGTTTGTTTTTTAAGAGCCTGAAAGGAAAATAAAAGACACCCTGCAGCCACATTCCTTAAACGCCCTAATAAATTGAAGCTTTGAATAACGAAAAGGTAATTCTCATTAAAAGCTGGCCATGCGTGCTGGGGTAATTTTCTATTCATTATCACTGAAAACCGAAAGCAATCAGCTTTAATATAATTATTTTATATTTAGAGTTTCTAATCAGATTTTTGTCCTGCCATTCTCTAAGAATTTAGAAATAGGCCATTATTTGAATATTACCTTACAGCTGCTGCCTGACGCATGCTTTGGTTGAACCAATAACCCATGACGTGGGCCAAACCCCCCCAATTCAAAATGTAGGGGGTATTGAACTGGAAAATCACTCACTCCTCTTGACTGGGTTTGGTCTCGATTGATTGAGGATAAAGTATGCTTGGCCAACTTTTTATCTCTGCATTGCAACAGTGAAAGCTCACTAAGCTTCACAAACCTGAATTCTTGGACCCCTTGTCCTTACAGTTTCTGAACTTGTTGTGTCTATTTCTGGTTTGTGGGACAATGCTGCCTATACACGTAGCATGAACGACACAGCCACACCATCCAGTTAGCTCAGCTTTAAGGGTTACTCCATTCCCACCATGCTGTCTAGGACCCAGGCTAGGCCTGTTTAGCAGTGTGTGGGGCATTCAGAAGCAGCCTTGACTCATTCCTGCTTCCTCACTGTGGGATAATTTATAGTTAGTGTAACACGTGGGAGGCAGAGACCAGGCTGAAATTGAACCTAGATCCTTGAAGTTTTGTGGTGTTGACCCCTGCATTAGTTTATTGCCCTCCGTGAACTCCCAATCACAGTGATAGATCCTAGTCCAGTCCAAAAGAAGGAGATGTCTAGCTTCAAAAGCTTCATAGACAGTTGTTTCTCTGTGTCATCCAATAGTTCAGGAAGCTGAATACAAGAACAGCATTAGAATGAAACTCATGGCGTACATGGTTTAACTTTACCATGATGTTTGAAACTTTAGAAGGAAAGTAAAGGACTATAGCATTTCAATTTGTCTCCACATCTTTTCAATTTATTTTCAAGGAATCAATCGATCTTTATTTCGTATAGCAAGTGTCTGTACAGTTTAGCAGCAAAGCAGTTCCCAGTACTGGCAGATTGTATTTATGTAGTGCCTTTACATGTCTCAGAATATAGTAATAAAAGACACAAATAGTGTGAAAATGACTGGGGTGTCGTAGAGGTTGGCAGAATGCGCTGGTACTGTGTTGCCGCACCCACTACACAACGAACCACCTGGATTGGGATCCGAGTTCAGTGGGTGACATCTCAGCACCACATTGGAACAGCGTGAAAGGCAGGAGAGGAGGTGGGGCTTGAGGAGCTGTCACATGACTTCTGGAGGGCATGTTTCTTCTTGGCTAATGACAGGAAATGAGTGTATTTAAGCTGCTCAGAAACTTCAAAATCCATAGGTGCTTGGAATTACCAGTAATCTGATGCTATTTGTAGATAGAAACTACTTTTGCCAGTCTTACACTTGCCAGGTCATTAGAATGATTTCTTGTGCTTGGTTTGATTTACTGCCAGAGGGAAAAATATAAAAATATATAAGAACACAACTGGGCAATAATGGAGCAACTTGGCCAGGGCCTAAGTCTTTATATAGGCGCCAGTCAGCTTGAGGTCCATTAGCTACATAATAAAAATCTGACTGGAGTGGAAAGCTGCTCTCATATTAGGTGGAAGAGCAGCTCATCAAGTGTGAAATTCTATTTCTATTTCTATCTGTCTGTTACTGGTTTATGGGACAATGCTGCCTATCCACGTAGCATGAACAACACAGCTACACTTCCCATTTAGCTCAGGTTTAAGGGTTACTCCATTCTTACCATGCTATCTAGGACACAGGCTGGACATGTTTAGAAGTGTGAGGGGCATTCAGAAGCAGCGTCAGCTCATTCCTCACTGTGGGATAATTTACAGTTAATGTAACACGTGGGCGGCAGAGAATAGGCTGGAATTAAACCTAGATTCTTGAAGTTTTGAGGCAGTGGTGTAGACCCCTGCACTAGTGTAATGCCCTCTGTGAACTCCCAATCGTGATAACAGATCCTAGTTAAGTCCAAAAGTAGGAGAAAGGCGAGAGAGGAGGTGGGACTTGAGGAGATGTCACATGACTTCTGAAGGGCATGTTTCTTCTTGGCTGATGGCAGGAAAGGAGGGTAAGTAAACTTTAAAATCCATAGGTGTGCTCATGAAATTGACCCGTGTGAGAGAGCCACCAGCCTCACAGTATGCACACTTACTGAACACATTGTCAGTCACACCTGTATACCTGCTCATCCATGGAATTACCTAATCAGCAGCGCAATGCATAAAGTCATGCACATACAGGTCAGGAGCTTCGGTTAATGTTCACATCAAACACCAGAATGTGGACAAAATGCAATCTCAGTAATTCTGAACGTGGCATGATTGTTGTTGCCAGACGGACTGGTTTGAGTATTTCTGTGACAGCTGATCTCCAAGTATTTGTCAAGTACAGCACTCCCTAGAGTGTACTTGGAATGATGCAAAAAACAAGAAACATCCAGTGAGTGGCAGTTCTGATGATGGAAATGCCTTATTGATGACGGAGGTCAGAGGAGAATGGCCAGGCTGGTTCGAGGTGACAGAAAGGCTACGGTAACTCAGATAACCACTCTGTACAACTGTGGTGAGCAGAAAAGCATCTTGGAATGCATAACATGTCGAACCTTGAGGTGGATGGGCTACAACAGCAGAAAACAAGTTCAGCCAAGAATAGAAAGCTGAGACTTCAGTGAGTACAGTTTCACCAAAACTGGACAGCTGAAGATTGGAAACATAGAATGGTCTGATGATTCTCAGTTTCTACTGAGGTACACAGATGGTAAGGTCAGAATTTGGTTGTAACAGCACAAATCCATGCACCCAACCTGTCTTGTGCTAACAGTCCAGGCTGGTGGTGGAGGAGTATTGCTATGGGGAATGTTATATGGGCACACATTGGTACCAATCAATCATTGCTTGAATGCCATGGCCAATTTGAGTATTGTTGCTGTCCATGTGTATCCCTTCATGGCCAGAATTTATCTTTTTTGTAATGACTACTTCCTTCATGACAATATACCATGCCACAAAGCAAAAGTCATCTCAAACTTGCTTCTTGAACATGACAATGAGTTTAGTGTTCTTCAGAGGCCTCCCCAGTCTCCACATTTGAATTCAGTAGAACACCTTTGGGATGTAGTAGAACAGGAGATTCACACCATGAATGTGCAGCTGACAAATCTGAAGAAACTGCAGGATATAATCATATCAACCTGGACCAGAATCTCAAAGGAATGTTTCCTACATCCTATGAAATCCATGCCTCAGAGAACCGAGTCTGCTTTCAGAGCAAAAGGAGGTCCTAGCCAGTATTAAGAAAGTGTACATAGGAATTTGCTCTTTGAGTGTATATACTACATATAAATATGTGTTTATACTGTAAGAGAAACGGGAGGACAATGAGAAAGAGTTGGGGTACCAGCCTGGTAAACCCATGTAACTGAATTGTAAAGCAAAAGAAAAACACGCAATCATTTGTGGAGACATCTTTTCAGATGCAAGTTCAGGACAGAACTGACAAAGAAGGCGGAACTTCTGGTTTTCAGTCCTTCTTAGCAGGAAGAGGCGGGTCCAGGTGGACAGGCACCGGAAGTGATGTCAGGGGTGTTATAGCCATCAATCATCCAGAGGAGGAAGGAGGTAAAAAAGGGAATTAGGACAGAGTGCCAACCCCTGGAGCGGTGGTAGAATTGCAGTCACTAGTCACTTCAGCTGTCACCTATGCACACATGCGTGACAATATATATATTATATTTTACAGAGAGCATTGTGATAAATTGCTGTCGCTTGCTGTATTAAGGATATTTTAACATCAGAATAATTTTGATGAGAATAAGCCATCCTTCCCAACAAGCTCCTCAGTCCTATTCACCTTCCATCCATCCTTTTTCCAACCCGCTGAATCCAAATACAGGGTCACGGGGGTCTGCTGGAGCCAATCCAAGCCAACATGGGGCACAAGGCAGGAACCAATCCTGGGCAGGGTGCCAACCCACCGTGGGACACACACAAATACACCCACTAGGGCCAATTTAGAATCGCCAATCCACCTAACTTGCATGTCTTTGGACTGTGGGAGGAAACCGGAGCGCCCGGAGGAAACCCACTCAGACACGGGGAGAACATGCAAAGTCCACGCAGGGAAGACCCGGGAAGCAAACCCAGGTCTCCTAACTGCGAGGCAGCAGCGCTACCACTGTGCCACCGTGCCGCCCCCCTATTCACCTTATTTCTCCAAAATAACACCAAGTCAAGTTTTGAACATCTCTAAAGTCCTACTGTCTACCACACCACTTGGTAACTTAATTAGCTCATTTAATCTATTTAATTATTACATTTCCTCCAAGTGGAATCCAATACTGCTGTGTTTTATTAATAGACTGTTCAAATCATTCTCTTTCCAGCCACATATTCACATTACTATTACTAACATAGTTATGCGATTGTGTTCTTTGAGCACAGAAAAGGTAACGCTGGCGTGCCCGTGATAGAGATGGTGTTTTTGACCGTGCCCTGCAATGAACTGGTGCCCCCTCCAGGCTCAATAATCTGTTTTCACCTGTGTGCTCATTGAGCCTGACTGGGAGAAAGTTGGCAAAAAATAAATAAAAATGGCAAAATTCTTAATGACTTGCAAAAGTTGGGGTTGTGCCAAGGAAGTAGAGCCACCAGCTGCCTGAAGGTGAATTGCATAGGATCCATCTATCACCAGAGATACCATTAAAACTAGTCTTTATGTTTGCCTCTCTCAAAGACAGACATAGTTAAAGAAATTCAAAACTCTCTGTTCTGTTATTAATTTTTCATGGAACCTGAAAGTCTTCAGAGAGCCGCTGTTATCCAGAACTCTTCCCTTTTTTGATAGCAAACTCTTTGTTCCTCGTCTTGTTTTTCTTGCAGGCGTACTTGTAAATGATAAGCTGTGAAGCCTCAGCCCGGCTTTCCGATTCTTCTTCTTCTTCATTTTTTTTTTGTTTTTGAAAGCTGTGCAATGCAGACTTTCTCTAGCAAACTCACGCGGCCACTCACTCTTGTTTTGTCCTCAAGTGGCACATCGCCTCCATAAAATAATTTGTGTCGAGTTGTTCCTGCTGAGAGTTCCTGGATAAAGAGCTCTTCACAAAGAGTGACCAGTGACTCCTTTGACGTAATGAGTGCTCAATTCTTTATTCCTGTATAGTAGCTTACTCCTTTAAAAATGGCAGATTGTCACCAAGCCCATAGAAAATACATGAGACAGAGAAGCCAGAACTACTGTTCATAATGATGGGACCAGGCAGCTCTTAGGAAAGCCTGGTGTTCACTTTAATTCAAAACTGTAATGTAAAGAGGGGAGCCTAAATACTATGAATGAAACAAATGTCTGTCTTTGAAAAAAAAAAAAGTGTCTGCTACTAGGGGAGTTCATCTTCTTCTAAAAGCCTTACACTTAAAGCAAGTGACTGACTGTTTGCGTTTTAACTAAAGTCTTAATGTGCCCCAGTTTAAATGAAATATCCTGCTCACTGAGCCACTCGCAACACCCTTTATTATTATTATTATTATTATTATTATTATTATTATTATTATTAGCAGATATCCTTATCAAAGGCAACTTACAAAGGAAGTTAAAATACATACAAGAGTGATTAGAAGGTACAAGCTGTGAACCTCCAGGGGGCGTACAGCTCCCCAAACCTGAACGCAACAGGCACAGAGCCCAGTCTTGCCTCACACACATGTTTATTTTGCTTCCCACTGCACAGTATATAAACACACTTCTCTTCTTCTTCTTCTTCTTCCTCCTCTTCTCTCTCTCTTAATCTCAATCCTTCCACCTCCACTCTTCCTGGCAAGTTTTATCCACCTTCTCCTGACTCTGGCTCTTGGTGTAGTGGCTGCTGACTCCTTTTATAAGGCACCCGGAGGGGCTCCAGGTGCTCGTTGACCTACTTCCGGCAGCAATTCCAGCTGTGGTGGAAGTGCTGCAAACAAAGGCTCAGCAGTTCTCCTGGCACCCCCTGGTGGTGGCCACGGGCCCCAGCAGGGTTCAGCTTCCATGCTCCAAACCCTTGGCACTGCTAGCTCTCTGGGGGGAGGTAATGATCTGGATATGCTCTCTCTCTCCCCTCAGACATTCCATTATAGGTGCATCCCATCCGGGTCCGCCACAAAGCATCAAAGCAGCTGAGAAGAAGATAAGTAACTGAGCAAGAGGGAGTGTTAATATTACTGCTACATATTTATATCTGCAACTAGACTAAGACACACTTCAGTATCCTAAACTGCTTGTCAGTACAACAGCAGATATTCTAAGCAGTTTCAAAATACTGAATGAAACGTTGCGTTTTCAAAAGATGCCTAAATGTAATTGTATGCTGTTCAAATAGCCAAAGGAAGATCATTTCACAGCTTTAGACTAGGAATGGAGAAGCATTGTCCAGTCTTGGCGCTTGCTCTGTAAAGAGGAGGGACGGTCAGACCTTCTTTGCTCCTGTAGTATTAGCACACCTCTAATGGCGTGAGTCACCAGCAGTGCAAGAATCTGTGCTTGAAGTTGGCCAGTACTCCCCAGTATGCAGTACCAGCACCTCTTCTGATACTAACATAGAATACTGGCACCAGCACCTCCTTAGAATCTTCGTGGAGGAAGGTCCCCTTCATTCTGCTCAATTGTTGTGACAATCTGTGTTTCACTATACTGCCATGTTTTCTTAGTGTTTGAGTGTGAGTACTGGCAGATTTTCAGAAATCTTCATGAGAGACGATTCGATCAAGGAACCAGAACAGAAAAAAAGAGACCTGTCCATCGCAGGGTCTGAACACATACAAACTCTCACAAAGGGCCAATTTAATGTGTTCGGCACATCTTTGGGGATGTAGGAGGAAAGCATGCAAAGTCTACAAAAACCCTCTGAGCACAGGATTTGAACCTTTCACGCTGCACTCATAATAAGACAGCGCTACTGTGCCATCCAAATAATAACACAAACTTTACGACCAACACCTTCCCAACTTACTAATCCACACCCCCCTTACAACCTCCCCCTCCATCCCCACCACACACCAGTTATATATTGCCTTTGATTCCTGTATGTTTAATCATTTACCTCTGATGATTACAACGGCAGGTTGTTGAAAGCTTTGAAATAAGATATGTAATTTATTTTCTCCCTTTGTGAATCTTTAGCTACAAATGAGCAAACCATATCACAAACCTTTGCTTCCATATATATATATATGTGTGTGTGTGTGTGTGTGTATGTATGTATATATATATATGTGTGTGTGTGTGTGTGTGTATGTATGTATGCATATGTGTCATGTCATTTTCTGACCTGCTTAATCCTAACCAGTGTTGTTGGGGTTGGGGGTGCTGTGGCCTATCCCAACTAGCATATGATGCAGGGCAGGAACAAACCTTAGACAGGGTGCTAGTCCATCACAGGGCAAACACACACACACACACACACACACACACATAACACACCAGTTCCCTTGACCTACCTGCCTTTAGCCAGTGTAAGGAAACTGGAGCACCCAGACTCAGGGAGAACATGCAACTCCATGCCAGGAGGAGCCGGAACACAAACCCTGGTCACCATACATATACAGTATATATATACAGTATATAGGTGGGGAGGCAGGCTCAGAAAAATCCAGCTTCAGTATATTCATACTGTTCAGTCTTTACCTCTATCATTTTATAATGTTTTAAGATTTGCATTTATTTTATACTATTTCATTTTGTGGAAGCATAATAACATGTTTTGATTTCTCTGGAATTTCCTATTGCTGCATTCTCTCATTTAAAGTCATTGCATAACCAAACTCACTTAAGGATTCAGAACTGTCACCATTTCTGTCCTGCACTGTTCTTTAGTAGTTCACATATCTGACTTGCTCCTACTGAAACATTGAGCTGGGAGTTTAAAATTATCATTCTAGTTCATAAGTATATCATTAGGTATTCTATACATTTTCTCTGTTCCTATATATGGTATCATAAGGAAAATGAAATGGCTTAGAGAATGCAAGCCTCAATTACTAGTTGTGTACAGATATGTACTGTGATAAATACATATACACTGTAGCATACCATATTCAAAGCCAACGTAATCCTGAGCAGGATTGTGGGGAGCTGGAGCAGGGTCAGTCCCAGGACAGGGTGCCAATGCATCACAGGGTGTATGCACAAGGGCCAATTTAGCGATACCATACCACCAAACCTGCATATCTATGGACTGGGGAAAGGAACTGAAGTACCAAAAAGAAACTCACTCAAGCATAGGGAGAACATGCAAACTCCACACAGGGAGAACTGAGAACATGGATCATGGCTTCCTTGCGAGGCAGAAATGCTACTACTGCACAAACCTATATATAGATATGTGTGTGTGTATATATATATATATATATATATATATATATATATATATATATATCTGCGGTGGGCTGCCACCCTGCCCGGCGTTTGTTTCCTCCCTTGCGCCCTGTGTTGGCTGAGATTGGCTCCAGCAGACCCCCGTGACCCTGTAGTTAGGATATAGCGGGTTGGATAATGGATGGATGGATGTCTACTCTCTATATATAAAATCCTAAGCCTAAAGGTGCAACAATTTTGTGCAATGATTTTATGTCATGTTTTTTGTCACACTTTAAATTGGACTTATTTTAAAACCTACATATATATGTTTGGTATCATTCTTTTCAGAATTTATCGATCTTTAATGTGATGTTGTTAGATTTTCAGATTCTTATTCCATTTTTAAATTATAAAATAAAATATCAAAAACTCACATCCTGAGAGACGAGACTTTGTGGCAAGAGATTTAACCACACACTGGCCCGGAAATAAAAGACAAAGACAGCTGCTGTACAGGATTTTAAATGTTCGAAGCGCAGTGCGAGATGCAGACTAGCAGCTGATCAAGTAAAGAGGAGGTAAAAAAAAAGCAAATACAGTAAACCCTCGTTTATCGCGGTTAATCCATTCCAGACTCTATCGCGATAAATGCATTTCTGCAAAGTAGGATTCTTGATTTATAAATTGAATATTTTCGTAGATAGAGCATAGAAAACCTGTTTACGACCTTCTAAATACATTTTCTAACATTATTAGAGCCCTCTAGACATGAAATAACACCCTTTAGTCAAAAGTTTAAACTGTGCTCCATGACAAGACAGAAATGACAGTTCCCTCTCACAATTAAAAGAATGCAAACATATCTTCCTCTTCAAAGGAGTGTGCGTCAGGAGCAGAGAGTGTCAGAGAGAGAGACAGAGACAGAGAAAAGCAAACAATCAAAAATCAATAGGTGCTGTTAGAGCTTTTAAGTATACGAAGCACCGCCAGACAAAGCAGCTGCAAGGAAGGAGCAATGTAAAGTAGTCTTTCAGCATTTTTTAGAGGAGCGTCCGTATCCTCTAGGCCAGTGTGCGAATAGCCGCTCTGCTCACACCCCCTCCATCAGGAGCAGAGAATGTCAGAGAGAGTGAGAGAGACAGAGAAAAGCAAAAAATCAAAAATCAATACGTGCTGTTAGGGCTTTCAAGTATGCAAAGCACCGCGCGGGAAGCATATTGTATATCATTGAGGAGTTTTATTTAATACGTAATATGTGCTCTGATTGGGTAGCTTCTCAGCCATCCGCCAATAGCGTCCCTTGTATGAAATCAACTGGGCAAACCGACTGAGGAAGCATGTACCATAAATTAAAAGACTCATTGTCCGCAGAAATCAGCGAACCATCGAAAAATCCGTGATATATATTTAGATATGCTTACATTTGAAATCCACGATGGAGTGAAGCCGCGAAAGTCGAAGCACGATATAGAGAGGGATCTCTGTAACAATATTTGATTCCCATTGTATCCCCATTTAAGAGGGGGTTTCGGAGAAACGACCACATCTCCTTGGTGTGCGTTCACCCCCCTCTTCACAACATGAGCGGCAGAGACGCAAAGTGGCTGGCGAGCGAAGCAAGCAAGGGGTAAGCCCTCTAGTGTATATATATATATATATATATATATATATATATAGTAACAATGGCGCTATATAGGCGCCTGACCCGACACAGATGGACACGGAGGCACGTATAAAAAACACAAAGACTTTATTTTTCTTCGGCCGTGGGATACGTCTTCCCCGTGCCACACAGCCCAAACACAGTCCCCAAAACACAAGCACAAAACAGTTTTCTTTACCGCCACTCCTCCTCAAGCTTCGTCTCCTTCCTCCCAACACTGGCTCCTCCAGTGGTGGTGGCTGGGCCCTTTTATAGCCCACCCGGAAACGTTCCAGGTGATTAACCACTTGGTCCTAATTGCACTTCCAGGTGGGGCTGAAGACTCGTCCAGCTGGGCTGTGGGAAGCAGACAGCCCCCCCTAGCGGCCACCCCGGGCCCCAACCAAGCTGTGGAGGACTCCATCTCCCATGGAGCCCTGCAGGTGGTTGGGGAATCATCGTCGGCCAGGGAGGCTGCCACCAAGCATCCCGGGGGAGGTATTGAACATGGCGGCTCCCCCAGAACATAAGCATCAGGGGCGTCCCTGCTGGGCATGGGACCCGGCTGTCCTTCACTATATATATATAGGAGGACGTGAGGAGGGCTTGTGCCTCCTCCAGACCGCGAGGGGGCGTCTGTCCTGGTTCTGTTGGGGCCACAGGTTGAGGGCATGGAAGCCCTTCCCTGTAGGGGCCCGTGGTCACCGCCAGGCGGCGCCCGATGCCGGTTTATCCCGCGGTTGCCGGTCGGGCTGGAGCCCGGCCGGACGCTTGGAGGACCGGAGGAGGGCGAGTGCCTCCTCCAGACAGAGTGGGCGTCCGTCCTGGTTATGCAGGGGCCTCGGGTACAGGGCTTCAAGCCCAGCCCTGTAGGGACCGTGGCCACCGCCAGGCGGCGCCGGTGCCTAATTATCCCGGGAGCCCGGCACTTCCGCCACACCAGGAAGTGCCGGGGGGAAGACTTTGTGTGGCACCGGAGAGCTGCCAGGAAGACAGCCGACACTTCCGCCACGCTGGGGCGTGGCTAAGGACGGAACACCTGGGGCTCATCCGGGAGCCTTATTTTAGCCGCCTCCCTCCAGTCATTGGTGGAAGTCGGGAGGAAGCGGACTGAGCTGGAGAGCGAGGACAGGAGGCGGCCAGGAAGCAAGGCACAGAACTGTGGGCCCTGGACTTGGGGGAATCAGTGCTGGAGGCACTGGGGTTGTGAGTGCACGTGACTTTCATGATTATTGTACATAGTGTAAATAAACAGTGTGATGGGTGAGAAAATGTTGTCCGTCTGTCTGTGCCGGGGCCAGCGTTCACAATATATACATATACATATATATATATACATATATATATATATATATATATATATATATATATATATGTATATATATAATATATACTGCTCAAAAGAATTAAAGGAACACTTTTTAATCAGAGTATAGCATAAAGTCAATGAAACTTATGGGATATTAATCTGGTCAGTTAAGTAGCAGAGGGGTTGTTAATCAGTTTCAGCTGCTGTGGTGTTAATGAAATTAACAACAGATGCACTAGAGGGCAACAATGAGATGACCCCCAAAACAGGAATGGTTTAACAGGTGGAGGCCACTGACATTTTCCCTCCTCATCTTTTCTGACTGTTTCTTCACTAGTTTTGCATTTGGCTACAGTCAGTGTCACTACTGGTAGCATGAGGCGATACCTGGACGCTACAGAGGTTGCACAGGTAGTCCAACTTCTCCAGGATGGCACATCAATACGTGTCATTGCCAGAAGGTTTTTTACAGATGAGAGCAGGTTCACCCTGAGCACGTGACAGAAGTGAAAGGGTCTGGAGAAGCCATGGAGAACATTATGCTGCCTGTAACATCATTCAGCATGAGCACTTTGGTGGTGGGTTAATGATTGTCTGGGGAGGCATATCCATGGAGGGACACACAGACCGCTACAGGCTTGACAAAGGCACCTTGGCTGCCATTAGGTATCAGGATGAAATCCTTGGACCCATTGTCAGACCCTATGCTGGTACAGTGGCTCCTGGTGCACGACAATTCCTGGCCTCATGTGGTGAGAGTATGCAGGCAGTTCCTGGAGGATGAAGGAATTGATACCATTGACTGGCCACCACACTTTCCTGACCTAAATCCAATAGAACACCTCTGGGACATTATGTTTTGGTCCATCCAATGCCACCAGGTTGCACCTCAGACTGTCCAGGAGCTCAGTGATGCCCTGGTCCAGATCTGGGAGGAGATCACCCACAACACCATCTGTCATCTCATTAGAAGCATGCACCGATGTTGTCAGGCATGTATACAAGAACACGGGGCCATACAAAGTGCTGCGTACAATTTTGAGTTGCTGCAATTAAATTTTGGCAAAATGGACTAGCCTGCTACATAATTTTTTCACTCTGATTTTTGGGGCGTCTTTGAATTCAGGGCTCTGTAGGTTGATCATTTTCATTTCCATCAAACGATGTGGCATCCTTTCGTTCCTAACACATTACCCAGTCTATATCAGTATAGATATCCAGGAGGATTTCTTTTTCTCATTGAGATCTGATGTGTTTTCAAAGTGTTCCTTTAATTTTTTTGAGCAGTTATATATATATGAGGTATATGTTTGTATGTCTGATTAAACTCATTGAATCATATACAGTACACTTTTATAATAAGTTAATTAGTACATAAATATCCATACCCTAAGCCTTTTTTCCTTCACAGCACAATGTAACAAATTACTGGTACGATTCCATACAGTTCCATTCTGTGCCCTTCTCAAACACGCTTATCCAGTTCATCACAATATGCCAGAGCCAATCGTGGCAGCACAAAGCTTTGGGTCAGTGGGTATGCAGGGGGTCAGTCCACATACCCCATTCACATTTACACAGGGATAGTTTGGACTCGCCAATGAAACTAACTTACCCATTTTTCAGGGTGGCATGAGTACAGTTATTCTGATTTTGTTTTGTTCTTGTTTTCTTTGGTCCTGTGGCCCCCGTTGACGTGCTAGTCAGGAATGCAGGCTTGTGGGGAGTTGCCTGTCTTTATTCCCATCCTGGAATTATGCTTTCTGTGGCGTAGCTGAAAGAGTTAATATCTTGTTTTCTTTTCTTTGTTAATATATTGTTCTTGGGCTGTTGTACAAGTATTTGATGAAGGACTCGAGAAAATAAATGAAGACGTACACACGGAGTTCTGATCATTAAACTGAGATGCGGTAGAGTCCAGTTCATTAGCCTGCACAGTGGGCTTTGTGATGTGGCAATTCTGCTCCGGATGTTTTCGTTGAAAAAAAATAATTGACAACCTTAAAGCCTCTCCTTCTGAGGCTCCCATACAGATGTCTTTGAAATTGTGCATAAAGAAGAAAAAATTTTTTTTTTCGTTTTGGTAGATGATTATGTGAGCTCTCATTGTTTGCAAAGTTCACTTCGGGGAAACTTGGAAGAGAAGGCAACAGAGTGGAATTAACGCAGCCAGTCCTTGATTCACAAGCTTTGTTTCTGTCTGTCTTAAACCTGAGGTTGAAGAATTGTGGCATGCGGGAGTGAATGGGGGGCTAGGGGATGGGGGTGGGCATATAATCCCTTATCTGCGTGGAGTTAATCAAAAGTGGAGGATGGGGACACATAGCAGAGAACAATGAAAAATCTTCTGATTTTTTTTACCTGCCGTTTGATTTCATCAACAGATGGTGCGTATCATTAATAGGTAACTGTATATTTGAGTAAGCCGTAGTAGTGGACAGTTCACCCGAAAATAATACTTGATGTGAATATGTGACAATTCACTTTCCAAACAGTACTAGTGCCGTGGGTGGTAGTGGGAGATCTGAACCACAAGTTGGGGAAAAATAACTAATGGAGGGCTTCCAGAATTGGGGTATCTATTAGGACACATTTCAGCATAGAGAAGTAATGTTAATTAACAGTTCATCCTAAAGCATACTGTATGTATACAAGGGTGTGTTGGCACAAGTTAGGTACGCAATTCTGGCATGTTGTGATGATCATCGTGGTGCTGCTGTGAGCTCTCTATCAGTCATCCTTCGATATTTCGTCAGAATGATGTGCAGTACACTCCGCAACTCCTTTTGTCACCCCTTTAGTTATCAAACTACACCACAATTTCAAATATAAAGAGAATGTGCAGATTCTCAGGGTTCTGTTGGGGTTCCTCTGGTACTGAGCAGGATTTAACAGATTTTAACAAATCATCAGCAGGGTAAAACAAATTTTTCTCATGAAGGCCTAATTCCAGCTGACGTCCCCTAGAAGTTCACTGCTTGGTTACTTCTGCTTTCCAATGACTGGATATACAAATCAAAAATGAAAAGTTTGCTGTGAACTCTTCACCGTCACGTCTCCTCCATCCATGTGTAAATCCTCTGCTTAGACCCCAAAATGGCTGGAGGATCACGAGCACCCACTTTCGTGATATGAACCTTGTTACTCCACAGAAGGTTTCTGGTCACTCCTGAGCTCTCCCTAGGACACCTGAAAAGACAATGTGACAGCCATGCTACCCTAGCCAAAGTGTGACCTGCCAATTTTTACAAGATACTAAGTCCAAGAAGCAAGAGACTTGCCCCTTCTGCCTCAGTGGGTGACTGAAAAATCAATAAGGGGTCTACTTGTAGTTACATCCATCCATCCATTATCCAACCCGCTATATCCTATTGATTTGATATTTTCAGTTTATCTGCTGTAAACTGGCATGACAATGTATGCCCAAATCATTCTTCCATGGTAACACTGCTCCATAGAACCTGACTGAGGTCACACAGGCACAAAGGGACGCAAACCAATAACTACAAACTCGCTATTTGTTATTTCCAAAGCCATTCCACAATTTAAATAAGGCCACAACTGACTGTAGTGCTATAATTTACAAAAGAAGTATTAAAAACTGATCTTTCTCAGTTGGAGGTGCAGAGTTCCTCATTCTCTGTACGAGGATATGATGCACGGTCAGTGCCCTTACCCAACCAAGTTGCCATCGTAGTGGAAGGATCGGGGGAGTAAATGAATGTATACATGGCTCTGCCTTCCCCAGAGCACTACATGGTTGCAGCGGAAACCTCAGATCCCCGCACGGCTCCATGGGAGTTGGAGTCTGGCACAGCTCTGTTGGGTTCCATGGCAGCCATTATGGGGGCACTGCAGAGCCCTACTTTAGGCTTTCACTCCACTTGGGATTGATTCCAGACCTCTGTAATGAACCACCTGGAGTACTCCAAGGAGCAACCTTCACTTGAGATCCAGAGTCGGGAATGAGATAGACGAAGCTTTCCAGAGGAGGAGTGGAGGCAGAAGAAGTAAGAAGCAGACAAGACAAAGAAATACGAAAAGTGCGGTTATTGTGTCTGATAATCTGCTGTACAAGGTGCAGTGAAGGGGAAGTGAAAGGAAGCGTCTTCAGGTGTTGGGGAGCTGCCACGCCCCCTGGTGGTCACAGGGATTCCCTTAATTTAATGTAGTCTTTCATAGGTCAATTTCTTGCGAGGGATGACATTGTTGTAGTTACAGGAGATCTGATTGGTTAAGCTGAAATGACATAATTGGTGGTTAAACATCATATACCCTGAGGCACAGGGAGCAATGGGAACTATCGACTAAAAGTCAAAATGTTAAGCAGAAGGTTAAAATCACAACAATGTTTTTCCATAACTGAAGGTATTTTGTTGTGGAATTTGAATTTGTGCCACAGCTAGAATACCATGGATTGAATACATTCTTAAATAAAATAAAATAAAGGGTGATGACGTGCAACATGACGCGGGTCCCATCACAGCAACCAGGATGGCAACAATGCAGCCTCATCTATTTTATTTAAAACAAAATGAAATAACATTACTATCCATAAGTCCATCCATTTTGGAAACCTGCTTTATCTTGAGCAAGGTTGCGAGGGAGCTGGAACCGATCCCAGCAAGCATCGGGCATAAGGCAGGAACAGTCACTGAACAGGGCACCAGTAATAGAAATTCATACAAAAATACACTTTTAACGTCAACCAAATCACAACGATATTATGCAAAAATGTGCACAGTGCAATACCTGTATAAGTTACTGCACTGAGAAATTAGTGATGTCTAAACTATGTGACAATAAAGATTTGTGAAGAGATAAGTTAGTACAGCTAAATTGGGGAGGGGATTATGGGACCTTCTTGGGAACTGGGGGGGTACTGTCAGCCTAATTATGATACCTTAATACTGAATGTCAGTCGAAAATCGGAGGCCTCCAACATTTGGTAACACTGCAGAACAATAAGTTTAACATAAAATCGTGTCTGATTACATTGAAGCTTAAGTCCGCCATATTGTGTCCAGTAGCCATTCACAACCTTATCAACTTATTATAACTTCTTGTCCACTTTGTTTCCAAATTCTAAAGACCATTGGATGGCCCGATAAGCAGCTCAGTGCACTGAATCATTGAAATTGAATTAAACAATTATAATTATCAGCATTAGAAGATGTAGTCATAGACCACCAGAGATCACTATGATAGGATGTGTTGATACCGGTACCACCGTCTTGTTAATTTTAAACAACTTTAAACTCTGCCGACTGCCATTCCTTGAGGGGTCAATCATGATCATGAGATGAATAGCCTGAACTTTATTGAGAGATACACTTGGGGACAAGCAATAAGCAAAGAGGCCAGGAGGCTAAGACTGCTGGGGTTTCATTTTGTGAGTATTGTTAGCTGCTTGATTGTCTGCCATCTGTCACCTGAAGACTTGATGCACCTCCGTAAGGGCCTGGAGTGGACCGTGATAATGTACTTTTAGTCTTTTAACTGCTGGGATGTTCTTTGGCTACTTGTGAGCCTGAACTGGATTCCGTTAATATATTGTGTAATATGAAATGCTTAAATCATTCATTTTTTTGCCGTTTGATTATACGATTGGCTGAATGAGGTGGATAGGAGACTAAGGGTGGCATGATTTCATATGGATTTAGTACCAGAAGAAGTGAGAAGTCAAGCAAAATGACACCTTTTATTGGCTAAATAAAAAGATTACAACTTCAAGCGAGATGTAAGGGGCCCGAGTTGCCTTGAAAGCTTGCATATTGTAATCTTTTTATTTAGCCAATAAAAGGTGTCATTTTGCTTGACTTCTCACTACATTCATAATGGCTAACACGGTACAACACCCTAGTAGCAGAAGAAGGTAACCCAAACACCATTCTATAGTAAACGTCCTAGGATGTGGAACCACAACTGAGTCTTACTTGTTTTGGATGGAGCCTGCCACAGTGACTTGAACCTGCACCAGTGACCGGGCTTCTCTTTACGGCGATCCTGGCACAGATTTTCAGTGTAGGCTGCTCTAAAAATCAGAGATGATAAATGCATGAAGGAAAGAAACAACTATATAAGCTGTGCCCCTCCTTCTCCCACGCCACTTCCATAGAGGTGGGGGCTGCAGGACGGGTGCAGGTGGCTCTCGCCGTGCAGCGGATCACGGCCCATAAATCATTCTCACCTAATTCTCTGCAGAGGCCTTTTTATCACAGCCTTGCCTTCTCTTATTTTCACTGACATCTGTCTGGATTATGGCTTGTGCTCATTATTAATTAGACTTCCAACAAAAGCGAGGGGAGTGAAAAGCGTATTCATCTTGGCTTCTGCCTCGCTGTATGTATTTATTCATCAAAGTGACACTTTAATCCAAAGCAACTTACAAATCAATGAAGGAAAAGGCTGTTTTTACACGTCAGAATATCTGCATTTTAATAACTGCAAGCGCATTACTTCAAATTCAGTGTGTTTTATCCAAATGTGTCCTGATGCTGAATTAATTCTCATGTTCTTTAGACATCCTATGGGACATCCTTAGACTTTGCGGGATCTCCTTACAGTTTCTGGTATCATGTCTGGCCTGTACACTGGTACTGTGAGTGTCGTGCAGAGTGGAGGTAGAACCTCTGCGTTTTTCCCAGTTGATTCTGGAGTTCATCGGGGGGATGTGTTCTTGCTCCTACTCTCTTCAGTGTTTGCATGGACTGGGTGCTGGGCAGGGTCATGGGGTCCAGTGGCGATGGGGCAACTGTTGGTGAAGAAAGGTTCACTGATCTTGACTTTGTTGACAATGCTCTGATCTTCGCGGAGACAATGGAGGTTCTGATTGGGACTCTCGAGAGACTGAGCGAGGAGTCTGAGTGTCTGGGCTTGTGAGTGTCCTGGATAAAAACCAAGATCCAGGCCTTTAATGACCTCTTGGGCACAGCCATCAGCAGTGTGTCTGTTTGCGGAGAAAGTGTCGACCTTGTCATTCATTCATGCCTCTGGTGACTCCTCGTATTAAGTCAGTAGATGGATTGGTAGAGCATGGGGGGGTCATGAGAAAGGAAAGGTGTTTATGGTGCAAAAGAACGAAGATCCAAGTCTTTAGAGTCCTGGTGCTTCCTGTCTTGCTATATGGTTGTGAGACTTGGATGCTTTTCACTGACCTGAGGCGAAGATTGGACTCCTGGGATACCGCTGGCTTGACTTTGTGTCGAATGAGCGGTTGCTCATGGAGTCCTGAATGAGGCACATTACCTGCATTGTGAGGGAGCATCAGTTACGGTGCTACGGCCATGTGGTGCGATTCCCAGAGGGTGATTGTTGAGGACCCAAGTGACTGGACCAGGCCAAAGGGACTTCCATGTAACACCGGGCTATGGCAGATAGCTGGTCATTTCCTGGGGGTGGGACCTTATCTTGTTATATAGAAGGAGAGTGTAATGGGAAGATGGCTAGATATCAGCCATTTCCTAGTGCAGTGCTGAGTGGTTTTACAGTGTCACTCTTGGACACTAGCCATTTCATTTAGCTCACAATCCTCCTGTTATAATTAGGAGCAATGGTGGAAGGAAAATGCCATAATACAAAAATTTTAGCAAAGTAGATTTTAAGGGTAATTTATTATGTTCAAGCATACATAAGGCATGAAGGTGCCTAGTAGTGATGGGTCATTCTTGAACAATTCGTTCATTTTGAACGAATCTTTAATGTGACTCTGGAAGAACGAGTCGTCTCGTGGGAGTGATTTGTTCAGTCGCGCATGTGCATTTGCGCACCTTCCTATAGTTTCTGTATTGGAATAAGCTTAACCAACTCAGTCTGAGCCGGAAACAGAATTGATTAGTTCATCTCCCGAGTCTTCGGGTTCGAGTCGTTCGTTCATCACGTGACAGCCCCATAAGCTTAACCTACTATGCAGTCTGACCCGGAAAGAGAATTGATCAGTTCATTCCTCGAGTCTTTCGAGTCGTTCGTTGTTTTGTCACGTGACCACTTACCGGCTCAGTACCTCAGTCAAATACTAACGTAAAATTCCATTTGTTGTATGTTGGATCATATTTAGAAATTATCATAAACTTATCAAAAATATCTAAAAATCATTTTCTTATAGATAAAAAAGGTCTGTCAATTTCTGTCACTATGATTGTGTTACTGTTTCTTGAGGATCTGTGGTGTGTTATTTTATAAATAAATAATCCTGTTACAAATAAATTATTGATTAATTATTGTGATCAACATTTGTGTAAGCAGTAGATGTGTTAGGGAGGTAACAGGTAACATTTTAATTATATTTTGCTAAAATGAACGGAATGAACGAAATGACTCGAGAAAAGATTTGTTCATTTTGCTGAACGAGACTCAAAGGTCCGAGTCGGTAAAATGATCCGAACTTCCCATCACTAGTGCCTAGGTAATTAAACCAACAATTAACGAAAACAAAACTCATTTCTAAGTAGACGCTAATGAACACTTTTAAACAGATTGCATAAACACTTCTGAAATTTAAAATCATCATCATCAACTTAGCATTTTACTGCTTGTGCAGGTCTGTTTTTCACATTTGAGGGCACAATTCTCAATGATTGGACGCATCATTTAGGCTTACATTGATAATTCTCTTGTCTCTTTGTCTCAGTTTATTGTGTCTTGCCATTCCTGTTTTGGTCTTCCACTAGGACGCTGGTCATCAGTTTCAAAGCTGCTTTGGCAACAGTGCCTGGTGTCGCTCATAGAACATGGCCATTCCACTGCAGCTGCCTTTCCGCTATCAGTTATCTAATTGCAAATGTGGTCGACACGAGATACTCCCATTGTCCAAGGGTGCATCTCCATGACGTGTGATTGATGCTCAGCTCTTTCAGTGGTTGTCCAAAATTCTGTTCCGTAATGCAACTGGGTGTGTTACTGTTCAATATATTTTAGACTTGAGGTGAGTTGGCATGCATCTGTCACCGAGTATTCCAGCATCTGCTCTCCTCTGCCACCAGGCTACATTTATTCTTGCTCGCACTTCATTGTTCTTACTACCATTGCTTTGCATGTGGGATCCTAGATATGAAAAAGTACTGATCTTTATTAGGTGCTCACCTCAAATTTAGACGGTAGCAACATCTGGACATGTTTGCAGGTATTGTCTTCTTAATGTTGAGGTGAAGGCCCGATTGACTAAGATGATCACTCCATATCTGTGTGATGAGAGGTCCATGGCAAAGTTTTGTTTTTAAATAAATAATCACATGCCATGAAATTCAGGATCCAATCAGGAGTTGGTTTTCATGAGTGTGGTTTGCTCAGGAATTGATTGGGGTGCTTGGCTAATTGCGCATACACATGCAAATGTGAGCGGATCACTCAGGCTCCTTGTTCACACCATGGAGTTTGCAAAGCAATACACCTGTGCCCAATCATGGATGTATGAAGAGAAGGGGGAAAAGAACAAAATGAAGCAGAAAGAAGTACAATGAAAGAGCATTGTGGATGTTAAACAGATGATAAAAGATCAGGAGTGGAGCTGGTGCCATGTAGAGTAGAGACTGGAAGTCGGGAATGTGAGCCCCAGCAGAGGAGCGTGTGATCAATGCTCAAGAGGGGACTGAGTTTTGCTCCTGCTGCTCCAGGAGGGACTCCCGTGTAAGGCCGAGGAGTGGCATCGTGAGATGAGGGGGTAAGACTTCTGATGCTTTAGACACGAGGGCCCAGGCCCCTTCGAAATGTTGACTGTGCCTGTTGTTAGATGTTTCCTCATGCAGAGGTGACCTGTATGGGTGAGGTGAGGGGATGTCATTATAGAGAGAAGCAGTGTGGCTCGCTATAGTTTTATTGGGGGGATTCAGCCCAGGGATTTTAACCTCATTTTTATGGAATTATTTAATGACTGCTAACCTGCACTGGACACTCATCGATTTTCCGGATTATTTATTGGGGCCTTTTGATGCACTGCTCTAATTGCACTTTGTTTCTGGATGATTTTAATAAAAGCACACTTTTCCATTAACCCCTTGCTGAATATACAGTACGTGCCCTCATTTGCCCGGCTCATCTCGATACATAATTATGACTTTGGACGGTTACGGATTGAAGAGGCTCTCGGATGTGACAAAGGAGCATGGAGCCAACCCACAATCTGAACTTGACCTTGCCGTTCTTCTCTGCTAGTGGTTGTAAGCGTATGATTAGGCATTCAGGTAGGCTTCATGGTACATCACATTGTTGGTCTTGTGATAATATCCATGACCAAGATAAAGAGCAGTGGGGACAGTGCTAAGCTTTGGTGCACATCTGCTCTCACAGAAAAGGTGTTGGAAATACCAGAGGATCATCTCACCAAGGGGCAGCACAGTGGGTAGCGCTGCTGCCTCGCAGTTAGGAGACCTGGGTTCGCTTCCCTGGTCCTCCCTGTGTGGAATTTGTATGTTTTCCCCATGTCTGCGTGGGTTTCCTTCCACAATCCAAAGACATGCAGGTTAGGTGGATTGGCAATCCTAAATTGTCCCTAATGTGTGCTTGGTGTGTGCCCTGCCTGGGGTTTGTTTCCTGCCTTGCACCCTGTGTTGGCTGGGATTGGCTCCAGCAGACCCCCGTGACCCTGTATTTAGGATATAGCGGGTTGGATGATGGATGGACATTTTACCAAATGACTGGTATTCATTCATATATAGCATCTGGACCCACTTGACAAGGAGCTCAAGAATCCCATGGCCACAAAGAGGGTACCTGGTGATCTTGTGTGGAATACGATCAAAGGCTTTCTAAAGCTCAAAGAAAGCTAGGTGCAATGGCTGTCGTTTCCCTTTAATCTTCCCCATTCACACCTCTTGCATCAAATTATTCCACAAGCCATAATCTAAGAGGCCAGGAGACTAAGACTGTTGGGGTTTCATTTTGTGAGTATTGTTAGTTGCTTGATTGCTTGCCATCTGTCACCTAAAGACTTGATGCACCTCCATGGAGAGGACCAGTGTAATCAATCAATCAATCAACATTTATTTATATAGCACATATTCATACAAAAAAATGTAGCTCAAAGTGCTTTACAAAATGAATAGAAAAATAGAAGACACAATAAAAAATAAACATAAGTCAACATTAATTAACATAGAATAAGAGTAAGGTCCGATGGCCAGGGTGGACAGAAAAACAAAAAACTCCAAAGGCTGGAGAAAAAAAATAAAATCTGTAGGGGTTCCAGACCAAGAGACCGCCCAGTCCCCTCTGGGCAATCTACCTAACATAAGTCAAACAGTCCTCTTTGTATTTAGGGTTTTCATGGAAGGACCTGATGATGATGGTCACGTAGACTTCTGGCTTTCAGTCCATCAATGTTGGTGCATCATGATGCTTTGAGTAGGTGGTGGTGGCGCAGGCCGCCACCACAAAGAAACCGGAAAAGAAACAGAAGAGAGAGTAGGGGTTAGTACGGATTTTGGAGCCACTGTGAATAGTTATTATGAAGAATTGAAATGTAGTTTTATTCTTTTACTGCTGGGGTTGTCTTCACTCACTCATGAGCGTGTACTGGATAAAGAAGTTTCTGTAACTGAAATTACACAAATATATTGTGTAATTTCAAATGTTTAAATCATTAGTTTTTTGGTATTTGATTGTGCACATGGCTGAATCTGGATGAATTTTGGTTCTTACTGAAGGAGTTACATAGCAGACTAAGGTGGCATGGTGGTCTCATACTGATTTGGCACCAGAAGAAGGTAATGACTTGACTAACACCCTCCTATTGTGGAACTTTTACTGTGATTAACCTTCCTTTACACACTACACAATTTCCAGTCACAGACTTCAAATACATAATCTTAGCAAGTCAGGGGTGCTCCCATAATCCCCCTCGTGTACCCAGTGACTCACTCCAACTAGTCATCAGTTTGCCATGAGAAAATCAAACAGGGTGGATTTTGTCTTTAGTCATAGGGTCGGGCTTAGAGCCAATGAGCACTCAGCCAGAAGCAAAGCTCATACAATGCAGTGACAAAGTATAAGGAACGTGGGTGCTTTGGATCTGATAAGCACAAGCGTGCTTGATGTCTCGTGTTTTACACACCATAAGAAAATGGAAAAAAATGGCCAGAATTGCGGCTGAACTCGCCATACCTGGAAAGCATTCATTCAGCATCAACACAGTCAGGCAGCATGTAACTTTGTGATCATCCCAGCCACTTTCTTAATTTGTAACAAGTGGAAATTATTAATGGAATATTCTTCTTTTGCCTTAATTTGAATTCATTTGAATTTTAAGGTTCAGAAA
The DNA here is from genome assembly GCF_016835505.1 of Polypterus senegalus. Classification (NCBI taxonomy): domain Eukaryota; kingdom Metazoa; phylum Chordata; class Cladistia; order Polypteriformes; family Polypteridae; genus Polypterus; species Polypterus senegalus. Next base: position 134,231,842 of record NC_053166.1, read on the forward strand.
TCTTAATTCTTTCTGTTGCCTTAACTAACAGCTAATCAATAATGAGGTACAAACTGAGCCAACAGATGACCATCTAACTTGATTCCATTTGCACGTTTGTGTCCATTATAATAGATTTGGATGGTGCTCTCAAATCACCAGTTTTGGCAATACAATACAATTCAAGTTATTTTTGCCTAGCTCAAAATCACACAAGAAGTGCTGCAATGGGCTTTAACAGGCCCTGTCTTTTGACGGCCCCCCAGCCTTGACTCTCTAAGAAGACAAGGAAAAACTCCCAAAAAAACCCTTGTGGTGAAAAAAAGGAAGAAATCTCGGGAAAGGCAATTTAAAGAGAGACCCTTTTTCTGGTAGGTTGGGCATGCAGTGGGTGTTAAAAAAGGGGTAAACACAATACAATAAGCAGAACAGAACACACCCAATACGATAGCACAATAGTAATATTACAAGTACAGAGCAGAATACAAGAGTAGATGATATCACATAATAGGATTCAGATTTGTTCAGAGTCCTGGAGACCTTGGCCATCAAGCTGCCTCCCCGTTGGCCATTCCACATCTGAGTCACTGCTGTGATTGCCCATCTGATGAAAGGACCCTTCTACCCGATGATTCCATTGCTCCTTTATCAGAGATGTCTTTACCATAGGTAGGCAACCAACTTGGCAGTAGGGCAGCGGCACCAAGTGCCACATTTGAGTACCAAGAAGAGAAACAGAATAGGTGAGGGTCAGTAACAAATTATAACTATCATTATTACTTATTTTTTAGTGCTAATGACTAACAACGATTAATCTGCAGCTCTAGTCAGGGTATGCTAAACTGAAGTAGTGAGTCTTCAGCCCGGACTTGAAAGCTGAGACTGAAGGGGCTTACTCTTATAACTAAAAGCTCGACCTCCCTGTCTGGTATGACAAGGTATTCTTATTACAGTATATCTAACTGAGATACTGGATGGAGCACAAATGGTGGCACTCCATGAAGTGAGTCTGAAATTCCTAAGTTAGATGGTGGTCTGTTCTGTCTCATTGTTTGGTTGCTGGTTTAGGGAAAAAGAAGGAAAAGGTGCTGGAAGCTTCTTGCCTATTATACTATGACATCCTGACTTAATTTGTACCAGCATGTTAGATCACAAAACGAGATCATATAACACTTAACTTTGTGTTTTGTTCTCTAATAACAGTTAACATATTTTCTTATACTAAGAAAATTTTAATGTATTTAACTAGTTTGAGACTTTACATAATACTAAAATCAGAGGTGTATTTCTAGACTATACCATTTATCTAAAGCTGATTGGTGAAAATTAAAATATATTCAAATATGTTATTTAAATGAGCCTAGCTGATTAAAGGAAGTGCTCTGTACGATTTTGTCAGTTTGCTGTGCCACATTAACAAGTGCAAGTGGGACTCCACCCGTAGGCCTAAATAAAGAATGTCCATGTTTGGAGATCATTAATTATGATGGTTCAAGACTCTACTTACCGCAACTCTGGAAAAAAGAAAAATAAATAGTAATTGGTTATTAATTAAAAAGTGGATGCATCCACACTGGCTGTCCAGGATCTCTGCTTGGTACCCCGCTCCAGAAATCTTTCACCTAGGAGTGCAGACCTGCAGATGTTGGGTCCTCACTGAAAATGTGCCCAGGATTTAGTGAGATAAAGCAATGTTGGGTCAATGTGAACTGAGAGTGTGAAAGGAGTGTACAATTTTACAATCGGTACTCTAACAGCTTACCTCACGAGGCTGAAATGTATTTATCATGGAGATCCAGTCTGTACAAGTGATGCATTTGCAGTTGTGCACATTCCTTTATTTGTATCCTTAATTAAGTGTGCGTTAATTGATAAATCACAGGATCCTCTGGTAAACAAAGCCTGACTCGATGCTTTAACCTGCGTAGGCACTGGCTGCAGATAAAAAGCCACTCTGACTTTTTTATTTTAGTTACTCCTTCCTGCTTCCATTTTCACAAGAAATAATAAGCAGAAACTTGCTTTGCCACAATACAAGTGACAGGCCCCCTGTGGTGCATTTATTTCATGCATTCCAGCTATCAAATAGGAGCTCATCTTCTCAGACAATGGAAGAAACTTTAAGGAAGATCTGTAGGTGTGCAGATCCCATTCATCAAAAAGGCAAGACAATGTGAAGAGGATCAATATGTCTGTTAAGGGGCTGCGGTCCGCCGGTAGCCGTCCTAGTTGGAGGGAGATTGCCTTGCTAATCCTGGGGGCTTCCTACGTTCTTGTGGTCTTCCTTGCCTTCCCCAGGGCCATCTTTTGCCGCTCTGTGGTGGCTTTGTTTTTAGTATTCATTGACATTTGAAGTAGTCTCACATTTTTTTATGAGACAGGTGTGTCTGTCAGACATTCAGGCTGACCACTGACCTGAAAGTAAGGGGAAAAAAAGGATGAAATGTAGTGAAAAATATTGATAAAAGGCAAAGTGCTGAAGATAGACAAAGAAAGTGTCAAATGGAATAAAAAAAGAATAAAAACTGAGGAAGAAAACACAGTCAAAAAGAAAAGGGATGAATGCAAATTATAAGACAAAAACACATATAATTTAAGAAAGAAGGAGAGGTTAAGATGAAAAAGGTGTGAAATAAAAATATACTGGAAATGAAACTTGAAAAGAAAATAAAAAAATTCATTCTAAAGTAAACAAGTAAGAAAGTGTATGGATGGTGTAAGGTTCAGGTGCGTTTGGAGACTTGGTTAGCTGGCTTGACATTTTAGAGTCACTTCATCGAATAGACTGCCGTAACAATTTTGATTACCGTATATACTCGCGTATAAGTCGAGTCTTTAAACCCATTCAAAAATGCAACACTTAATTTTTTTTTTTTACATCTTCTTGTCTCCTCCAATCTCGCACCAGTTTCTAAGATGCATCGAATTTTGTTGCAGCAGTGCAGTTTCCAATTTCTTTCACCACTTCAGCGACTTTTAATTTAAAACTAGCTTCATCATTTCTTCTGATCGAATGCTCCATCGTAGATAAGGGATGCTCTTACGATAAAGGTGTATGAGGGTGTGAGATACAAAAAACACAAAACAGTGCAAAAGTTTCTTCGGAATAGTTCGGGTATTACCGTGTGGTCACGTAGGCGCAATAGAGAGAGAAAGAGAGAGGTTAGGAGCACACACTGATACAGCGCATTGCTGCACCCACATAGAAAAAAAGGCAGCGTGCTCCGTGGTTACTCTCTCAGATGGGCGTTAGCAAATCACAATCTCTTCGACCAATAGCGTGAGTTTTCTGCATTTGACTTATACGACAGACATTATAAAATACCAGAAATTATACGGTAAAACCAAGTCCTGACTTATCTGCTGGAGAACATATCCTTGAATATTTATGGTACAAATTTTTGCAACAGTGAGCCATATTCAGAAGTAACAATGATAATAGATACTAGTAGTGTACATAAAGTACGTTTTTTTATTATTGTTTTACAATATCACATGGCAGAAGTTGCTTTTATAGACAGCAGATTCCAAGTCAAATATTCACATGCTCTTGTTAGTTGTGACTGCATGTAGGGGGTCTGTGGCTAATAGCCCAAAAGCTGAACATACTGTGTCGTCATCATAAATGCCGAATGCAAATTACGTAACACATCACAATGCCGGTAATTATGTAGTTAGCAACTGGCATTACACCATGTAAGCTGATTTCTGGTTTATGTTCCTTCAAATTTCTTATACGTATACATTTTCAAACAAGTACCCAAAGGACATTTAATATCTGTGCTGAAGTCTCAAGTTAAACTTGTTGGCTGCATCCAAACCTGAAATTGAGGTTCTTTGCTGTGATTCTCACAGACACACACAGAGGTGGTCCTGTGAAAGGGGGCAAATCATGTGCAGAGTTGAAAGTTTGACCCCCCCTCATACAGTATACTACAGTACTGTATATATCATAATATATCTAGAGGAGAATCAAAGAAAAGGATTTGCTCAAAATCAATAGGCTTCTTGCATGTTCTAGTGATAATAACTGTGTCACTTTCATTTAGACTGAGTGATTCATTTTGACTTACATCCTGACACACAAATAGACAGCAGTCTGAAAGTGGGCAAATTATGTTAAGGGGGTAAGGGGGGGTGCCTAAGACATATAAATACTATTATGTTCTTACAAAACGGAAGGCAGAAAATAAAGAAAGGGTCCAGAAGATAAGATATAGTCAAAATCCTGGCAAGATCCGTTTCCGCAGGATCAGTTCTGCCTGTCGATGAAGCCAAAGCACCAAACGAATTCTGTAAGTCAGGAGAATTTTTTGATGAGAACACGTCATTCAGCTCAATAAAGTTTGTCAATCCTATCGACTTAATTCCTCCACAATAACATCAAGTGGAGTTTTGAAGGTCTCTAAAGTACTACTCTCTAACCCACTACTTGGTAATTTATTCCACGCGTCTATGGTTTTCTGTGTCAAGAAAATCTTTCTATCGTTTGTGCAGAGTTTGCCAGTTTTCCAACTGTGTCCCCGTGTTCTTAAAGAACTCATTTAAAAGTAACCGTCTTGAGTCATTCTTCCGATTTCCTTCATAATTTTAAACACTTCAATCAGGTCACCTCTTAACCCTTTTGGCCCTGACTTCCTATTACTAGTACATAAATATGCAGTCATTTTTGTAAAGCACAGGTAAGTCTGCAGCCGTTGAAACCGGGTGTGCTACTATTAGCGCAGACTGGAGAGACTGGCATACAGTGTGTTAAACACGGATGTGAAAATGGACGCTTCCGGACTGTGCGCACCACTTTCAATTTTATTTCCTCAAGGAGACTGGCAGCTATTGTATAATAATAGTGATCATTTTTTTGCTCTTTCATTTTTGAGCTTCCTAGACACCCCAAAGGTGGAATATCTCACATGATAATTTGCTTCAAGTGAATAAGTTGAACTCCTTGAATCTTTTCCAATATCGTATACCCCGCAGTCCTGGAATCGGCCTAGTTGCTCTACTCTGTTCTCTGTCTAGTATTGCTGAGTCTTTTTGTGGCACACAGTACTCCAGAGGAGGCATCACCAGAGTGTTGTAAAGTTTGAGTATGACCTCTTTGGTCCTGTACAACACACTTCAGGGCGCTATATAACCTGGCATGCTGTTAGCCTTCTTAATGGCTTCTGAACACTGTCCTGAATGTAGGCAGTGAGGAGTCCATTATGACTCCCAGGTCCTTCCTCATAAGAGATACTTTGAAGTTTCAGATCTTCCATTGTGTATTCATTTTTACTTTCTACATGTAACACCTTATATAAGATAACCAAGAGTTGCTACCCAGGGTCAAAGTTTTATTTTTCATCCATGACCTCAGATACTTTGAAAATGCTCAATGCTGACCTTTCAAATTGCATTTGCAGAGAATTACCTAGCAGCACTAAGACAACAATACACCTTTTTTTTTTTTCCCGCATTGCCCAAAATAACACCGTAAAAGATGCCACAAAAAATAAACAACAACATTAACAGCCTCGACCTCTGAGTAGGCCTTAGAAATGAATTCTGCGCTACTCAAAACCTGCAATTAAAAGACAAAAATACATGCTTAAAACCCCAAAGCAAATGAGGAAAAAATGAACTTATCATCCAGTCAAAACAAGTATGAAAGTGAAGTCTCTGTTTTAACCCTGTCACTGTACTTTCTTTGTGTACTTAGGGAAAGTAACGAGTATCAAATTGAAGAAACATGATAAAAAAAAATAGAAAACACAATATAGACAGAAAATAAAAAAAGAAAAAGTAGAAAAACACAAAACGTGTGTGTGCTTTAGAGAAAGTAAAGAGAAAGGACTGGGAGATGAAGCCAATACAAAAGTCAAAAGGACGGACTCTGGACATTTCCAAAAAGGCCAAAGCCAAAATGCGAAGCAAAATTCAGAGGTCAAGAGGATCAGAGCAAAAAAGAACAAAACAATTGAAAAGTAACAGAGGGGATTCAGTAGCCGACAAGACTTAAAAGGTGCAAGAATTGTATTTCTAATTGTTGTCAACACATCACAATGCCGGTGTTAGAGTAGTTAGCAGCTGCTGCCACTGCTGTGATGTTACATCATGGAAGGTGATTTGTATGTTCAGTTCCTTAAAGTGAAGCTTGGATGCTGAACGTGAATGATTACGATGCTGGCGATCATGTAGTTATCAAACACAGCGGTTGCTATAACACAACATCATGTACTGCAGGCTAATTTGTGTTTTTTGATCCTTAAAATGAAGTTCAGTATTTTAAATCACTTTTTCTTATCATGGTGCCAGAAAAGGTTGATGTGCTAAATGTTCATGAGCACAGTTTCTCCTAACTTGGCCCACTTGACAATAGGAGCACTGCTACTACAGCTACTGTGGCCATGAAGGACGAGCTCAAGAGAGCAACACTCCCAATGAAAACATTACCTAAAACGGTGGTGAGATGACATCACGGTCATCCATCCATTATCCAGCCCCCTATATCCTAAAACAGGGTCATGGGGGTCTGCTGGAGCCAACCCCAGCCAACACAGTATTACAATAAAAGCAAATAGTAGAAAAACAAAATATTAGGGTTACAAAATTGTCAAAAATAATAGATAATACAAAAATATAAATAACCATCACAAAAAGAGCATGTAAAATACAGACAAAATTAAGGAAAGTATAAAAGAAATGAAAGAAGAAAGAGTCAAATGTGAAACTGGTGAAAAATGAGAAGAATGCAAAAAGCTAAAATTGATAAAATAGTCAGACATGAAAAAAAAAAACAATGCGGTAGAAATAAAAATAGATATGACAAAGATTTTGGGTGCCAGCCTTGCAGTCCCCTTTTAATAATGGAAAGAAAAGAAAAAATTGCAAAAAGGCCAAAATATATAATTATGCAGCCAAGTAATGGCTGTTGTTGTCCTATTTGATTAGAGAACACTTGTGCTCAGGAGCTCCCTCTATACCAGACACAGGTGCCCTTTGTGTTAGTCACTGGGTTATTAAGAGTACATTCTGGAAGGGGCGGAGCTTCGGGGCTGGAGAGGAAATGATGTTGGTTCTCTTCTGGCTGGCATCCCTCTGAACTGTGGAGGAGAAGGGAGATAAAGTTAACAACAGCACCCCCTCTCAACTCATGGCGGTATTGCTTTCTTGGCATGAGCCTCGAAGATGTCCATGAGAGTGCAAAGACAAGAAAGAGGAAAACAAAAAGCAAAGCAAATGACAAAATAAAAATTACAGATAATAATTAGAACAGATTAATTAAGAATTGAGAATATCCCTAAAAATAAATTATGAAGACAGCATAAAATCTGAGAAAAAATGACTTGTATAACAGAATAAAAAGCTCACAAATGCCAAAACATTTAAATAGCAAAAAAGCTGAAAGTGATTAAAGCAGAGGAAGTTAGATTGACATTTTTAAAAAAATCTACAAGTTTGATGTAAAAATAAAAATAATAAAAAAATAAACATGAAGGGAAGAGAAGGAAGAAGAAAAATAGCAGATAAAATAAGAAAAATTCAACAATAAAAATACAAGTAAAATGAAAGGAATCAAACATATCAAAAAAAAAAAAACTGAGCAAAGCCAAAGAGTCCCATTTGACCCCCACATGTACCCTGAGAACCCCTCCTGTGCCCACACTGCGTCACTGTTTCAGTACCCACTTGCCGCTCCCAGCTTTGTGACTCCCAGTGGCACCCACTTATGTTCTCCTCCTTGATGGTCTCCATCTTCACCACCTGCCGTTGTCTCACAGTGGCTCACCACTTTTGTGCCTTTTGCTCTTTGGCTGTCCTTGTTGTCACGCCTTTCACTCTCGTGTTTATTTTAGACTTCTGACTCCACAGAGGTGCCACTCCAAAGTGACCGAAGCAGAAAGTGAATATCTTTGTTGTTGTTTCTTTGTGTATTTTTGGGATGACTTTCTCCAAAATGAAGACACACAGTTCCCATGCCAGTACCCTTTATTCTTCATTCGCATTTAATTGCATTCCAGCATTGCAGGCCTTTGGCTGACATCTTCTGACTTTCTGTGGCTGGAAGGCCTCTTTCTCTTTATCCAGATCATTTTCATTCTGCTCAGCGACCCCTAAAGCTGCTTTTTGCCCATCTGCCTGTACTTTCTCTTTCCCTCTCTGTTCTTCTGTTTCGGTCTCTCTGGTGACGTGTGTGACATTGTGACAGCTGCTGAAGTGCTGGGGGTGGGGAGTTTGATTTGCCTGATTTGGTTTCCAAGGACCGGAGGGCTCTTCTGACGTCTGATCAATATTGGCTGTGCCTGGGGGCTCGTACGATCTCTCTCCCTTATCAGTGGCACACAGTGGCACCTTCCAGCACTTGTGATACGCACATTCTGTCCTTTGTCACATTGCCGGAGACTTGGCATTAATTTGCTTTCACAGCCTACGGGAGTCCTACTGGTGGGTTCTGGCTGCTTTCTTGCACTACCCTGTTAGACACATGCTGGGTTCTGCCGGTGCTTTCATGAAACTGTGGACTCTGCAGGCATTCAGTCTCAGCACATTGTAGATGCCAAGGAATGCTTTTTGCACCTTCAGCTGTGCTGTTTCCTTAATGATGCCCTTCATTTACAGAACTGGAGGATGCCAACATTCTCAATGGCTTTACATTTCCAGAATATCTAGCTTTGAGGGACTGCTTTGTTTATTTTACTGAGGCTGTTGGAGTAGACATGGCTTAAGGGAATCAGTGTCTTGGATTCGAGTCCCAGGATGTCACCACAGTGGTAATTAATCTCAGTGTCTTCCAAGAATGCCACCTCACCTGTTTTGTTTTAGTTATGTGCATGGCAAAGTCCTCTACTGCCTATCTACGTTGCTTCTCATCTCCACTGTCAATACCGCCTTCAATGGAGGAGCTGAGATGATTTACTTCTATCTTCTTACTGCTTAACTAGTTCCTCCCAACCAATGGCAGCCCTTCTCATGAACTACATGAAGGTTTTTGCTGAAGCATATCGAGGAAGTCATCCAGAAATCTGGTTCTGGGTGAGTCGCTGAGGTCTCACAAAGCAGGGTGGTCTTTTTAGTTAATGTGAAGCCAGATGTTAAGCGTAGTTTAGGAGCACCAGAGATTCTAAAGCGTAGGATTGCAGCCACTCCTTGTTAAGCCTTCACCGTGATGATATATGCAAAAAATGTGTCCCCTGGTGAATGTTAGTGATGTACAATGTTACTGTAGCAACACTTTAAAAGAAATGAGGAGAGATTTGAGTGTAGTGCACTGGCTGCTATCAGTAGTGTATGTTTGGAGGGGTAACAAACCTCCAGCTGTCTAAGGTGGGGTTGCTGCACTTGAGGATCAGAGGCTGGCTCATCTGTGAAATGTGTTCCCCAAATGTGGCTGATGTCATCCTTTGGGTTTTTAAAAAAGATTATTTAATAAAATACAGTCTTCTCATACTTTAGTTGTATTCTCTGATTACAGCCCTCCAGTCAATTTGCTCCATGCTGCTTTGTGAGTGTGCTATAAGTGTCCTGAAATCGGCCTATTCAGATATACGTAACAATATTATTACTTCTAGCTTAGGAAAAGGCTGCCCTGCATGGCCTCTGCTTATCAAGTTCATCTTCAAGTTTATTATCATGTGCAGGAGAATCCAATTGTTACTCACACATTTCCTCAGAATAGTGACAGCGATGCAAAACCAACAAAAGAACACACATACAATAATGGTGCAGATTAAATGCGATTGTAGGTATAAACTGGATATACAGTATATTCAAGGACATGTGCAGAAAATGGAATAAATTCTCTTTCAATATACTGCTGCTTTATCTATCTATCTATCTATCTATCTATCTATCTATCTATCTATCTATCTATCTATCTATCTATCTATCTATCTATCTATAATATACTAACTTTCCTATCTATCTATCTATCTATCTATCTATCTATCTATCTATCTATCTATCTATCTATCTATCTATCTATCTATCTATCTATAATATACTAACTTATCTATCTATCTATCTATCTATCTATCTATCTATCTATCTATCTATCTATCTATCTATCTATCTATCTATAATATACTAACTTATCTATCTATCTATCTATCTATCTATCTATCTATCTATCTATCTATCTATCTATCTATCTATCTATCTATCGCTGGTTCCATGTACATGACAATGACTTCCCTTGACTCTGATGTTCCCAGAGAGATCTGCCTGATACTACTGAACTATTTTTTCACTTTGTTGAATCCATGGCCTTCGTTTTGCTCTTGAGGTCAAAGGGCTTCCTACTAACAGCAACCGTTTATTTCTTGAAAAGCCCAAAATCACACAAGGAATTCCTCAGGGGGTATTAACAGGCCCTGTATTTTTTTGACAAATCTCCAGCCTTGACTTTCTAAGAAGACATGTAAAAAGCTTCCCCAAAATACCTTGCTGGGTGTTAATGGAAGAAATCTTGGCAACGGCTATTCAGAGAGAGACCCCGTCTTCCAGGTAGGTGGACCTGATGGAGCGGCCGCTGAGTGTGTAGTTTGTGGAAATGCATGCATTAGTACAAAGAGGCACTTTCACTGTCTGCTGCATTGCCCACCAAGTGTCTTCACTTGGAGCAGTCACACCAATGGTCGTCAGTCTCTTTATTAGTTTTCATTGAAGTAGAGCTGTGTGATTATGAAGGGGGCTGCTCTGTTGTTTGTACTCGTCTCTAACTTGGGTTTGTGGAAAAACACTTCAGTAAAGAGTGCTATGCAAGAAGGACTTTGAATGGAATCATTTTGCCTTTTTGCTCAGTTACTATAGACATAATATTGATGAGTTCATATCCAGTTTTTTTTTGTTGTTTTGTTTTTATCAATATTAACATTATACTATTAAGAGCAAAGCTGAAATTGAGGCTTTTGTGGTACATAGTAGCAATCCATAAAATGTCAATGTAAAAAGCTCTTTTTTAAATGGAAACGCAAAGGCAGTTGGCCATGACATACCATTGTCTTGTCCGCTGAATGAAATGAATGGTAAGAAGGAGCTGAAGCCCATCCTGGCACCACTGAGCACAAGGCAGGAACTGACACTGGACTGACCCTGTCACAAACACTCACTAAGTGTCAATTAAGAATCACGGATTTTCCCAAATAAGCACATGACCACACGAGGAAGACTACCTGATGCCACACAGGTTATGGGAAGCAGCAACACTAACCACTGCACCACCACACTGCCTACAATGGGACGTGGAGGTATTTCAGAGAAATATCAAGCCACTGCTCAATCTGCGTACAAATAATTTTTTTTTATGAATGTGAAAACCGTAAGAATACATCAAGCAGGTGTCACATCACCGCAAATATGAGCTGTCTAGAAAATGCTATTTCTGATTGACTGGATGACTCGGAGAATTCATATAAAAAATTATTTCCAAATTTGCTCACTTAAACACTCAGAAGGGCGTTAAAGTAAAATATCCCACAAGGAAGCTCATATTTGCCATTTTTCTCACAGTACAAGGATGCAGCAAGAACCTCTTACCTTAAATTTTTCATTTCAACTTTGAGCTCTGAGAAGTGACTTACTTATTCCAAGCATTCTAAGTATCTCCAATGCTGAGAAACATTTTTAAAAAATAATTATGGGACTTGTTCAAAAGACACAGCTTCTGCATTATTGACTTTACACATTTTTAATTAGGATGTGCACTGATGTTTTACCAACAGGCCACCAGCACATATGACTTAGAAAGAAGAAATCTAAAGACTGACCACTTTAAGAAGTGGGTGAGCTGAAATGGTCCTGTCTATGGGTTACCCCAAATGCGTATTCCATTCATTATTTAACCAACTAAATCCAAGTGTAGTGTTGCCTTAGGAAATTGTCTGCCTGTTAGCATCAGGCCGCGACACACTCAGGTAGGTAAACAATCACTTCAGTCTTATTCAAAACTAAAATATTAATTGATTGTGCCTATCTTATAAATAAATGTCTACGCGTGGAAGTGTGTGTGTCTGTCTGTCCGGCCCGGAAATGAGAAGGGGAGTCGGGGTAAGAGCTCCACTTCCGTGGAAACAGAAATCTTGCTTAGCCACTAATACAGAAGTGAGGCGAGTACGTCAGCAAAACGAAACCTCAGAAGAAAGGTAAAGTCGCTTAGCCGCTAACATCAGCATAACGGTATCCCTTTAAAGTTCCCTCCCTCTGCTAATGCACAAGCGATGTTACCTCCTAGGAGAGAGACGCCCAGAGTAGTTCCCATGAATTATTCGACATCTCTACATTTCAATTTTTTTTCTGATGATTTCAATAGTTTCTAGGACCCTGAGCTTTTTACAGCACAGGCTTACACAGCTAGTAATAAATATTCATCCCCTCAGAAGTTTTCACATTTTATTATTATACCACCTTGAATCAAAGCAGATTTACCATCCTACCAATGGTAGTGTGTTGTAGGGGCTTTGCCAACTCCTTCACTCTGTTAGGCATGACAGGGGTTGAAAAACGGAGAGCAATCCGAGCCATCACGGAAACTGCAATCTCAAGATGGCTCTGAATGAAGAGGAGCAATCTATGGACCACTGGAATGCATATTAGAGACTTGACCATCCCCAGGTTGGGTTGCTTAGGTGAGGGTGTCTGATGTTGCAATACCGGAAACACCCAATGACCCCAGAATACATCACTGATGATGGGTCCCAGTGCTTCCGCAGGATGAATTTCAACATCATAGAGATCTGTTTTCACTTTCACTGTTGATCTGTGCCCAGACAGCCAAATTAAATCCACTGGGATTCACAGAAATGTGAAAATGTCCAAGGGGTGTGTACTTTTTCTGGGCGCTATAACATGTAATATGAGAATAAAGTCACATAAACAGTGGCTAACCTGAGATTTTACCCACGGGTCCCAGAACTATGAGGTGCCAGGGCTAACCCCTGTGCCACTGTACCACCCTGGATGCTCCTTCAGTCACGTAAAGTGATCGAGCATTGTGTGTGTGTGTGTGTGTGTCAGTGAAGCAGAGGAGCGCCTAACACAAGGCATTCTCAAACATCATGCTAAACCTTAATAGCAGCTTACTGATGTGAAAAGAGGAGCTGCTGTTTGACAAGCATCATCATTCAACTACTGTTTCTTTTTTTCTTCTCCCAAAGTTGTATTTCTATATTCAGCTCTACGTGGTGTAATGTCAGTTCAGTCTGACACAGGAGGTGTCATCCTCATGGATGAAATGAACACTTAGAATTAAATAAATTCTATCAAATGCTAATTACATGTGCTAGTTTAGCTGGGATTTGACAGTTTCTTTCAAAAAGTGCTCTCGTTTCCTTTTTAAAGTGTGACGAGTAACCAGTTGGGGGTGCTAGTGGCTAATTCATCGTGTTGTGCCTGGTCTGGTGTATTCCTCCAGGCCAGCCCTCTCACCCCCCAAATGTAACAGACACCCAGTGGGATGGAGTACGTTGGTGAAGCAAAGTCTTTTGTTTTCTTTGTTTTTTTTCTCTCTCTTTCTCTTTTTTTATCCTCATGGCAAACTTTTTCAGTGTTACACCGGGGCAGGAGTGCATGAATCAAGTCAGAACACTCATGTCCACATTTTCATTTGTTTGCAAGAAAACAAGTTACATCTTGTGACATCAAGAATTACTAAAGTGCCAAGTTTGAGCCGGTGCACAAAAATGTATCCCACAAATCATGGAGTACATTCTGACGTGACCTTCATGACACACTTGTCTGTCATGACTTATGAGGTCTTCTTTAAATATAATTTATGATGGTGGTGACAACCTTTGAGGTAAGAATGGTGGGGTTTCTCATGCATTGCTCATGATCCAGTGGTATGCTACTTTTTCACCAGTTTCTGTATTGTGCGTTTCTCAGGACCATTTGCAACGGGATGTTAATCCACTTGATGAATACTTGTCACCACCTCCTTTGATTCATATACAGTAGATCACATTCCAACATAGCTGTCTGTATCGAGCAGAGAGCGTTAGCTCCCTTAGAATGAGTTCTTTTGTAATTGCAGCGTGTTACATAACCTGAAACTATCTTCTTATATAATACGCTACCGTGGCAGTTCGTTTGTCTGTCCAGGATTTTAAATCACATGTACCTCGCAAACCGTTTCACCTGTTGACCTGAAATTTGGTACACATACACTACGTGACGTCTACTACCCTCTTTTGGAGTGATGATTTTTTATTACTTTTTTTATTTTTATTTTATTTTATTGTAGTATCAACTCTCGGCAGCGGCAGGTGTGCGTCGCGCATGTGTATAGGCGCCGTTCTCATTCCCTACCACCTTCCCTCATCATTCTTGAGGCAGATTGAAGACTTAAGTGGCAGCTTAAGTGAAAAATGAAAGAAAACTAAATAATTGCAACACAAAAACGAACTTAATCAGGTTTTAAAGTTAAAAGATGCCAACAAAAGAAGAGAAGCAACGGGCCGCTAGGGTGGAGAAAAGAAGAGCTGCTCAGGAAGCAGGAAGCGAATCAGTCTCTGAGCAAACGAATGCTAAACAGAGACAGAGAAAGAGTATGAAAACTAGGAATGCTCAAGTCAAGTGTATTCACTGCACGATAATCATGCAGTATGCCGTTACTGGTATAGATATAATATAAAAAGGTGATACACCTCCCTTAGTGATACGCCAGTAAGAACTCACATAGGAGACATTAACTTAGCTTTGTTTAATGTGGCCTATGCTGCATAACAGGCGAAGGAAGCCAATGGCAAGAACCCAGTTCGCAAGAGGGGGCCCGATGTGTAGGGTCTGCCATTTTTCGCCATTGCAGTGGAAAGATTTTCAGGATTAGATGGCGTTATCTTCTATCCGACCGTCGGCTTCAAAGGTGTGCCGGGCAATGTTCCAAGGCTTTATACTCTTTCTTCATATGCAGGCCCCTACTTATCATGCCATTCCAAACAAGGCAAAAGAGGATACAGTTTTGCGCTAACTTTGACAGACAAAAATAGTATACAACAGTCCTCAGTCTGACTGTCCGCTTCGCAGTTGTCTATCTGTCTTGTCTTATAATGCTTGCCTCACAGTTCTATATGGTGAACCCCTGTGCTAAATCTGGCTCTATGTCAACTGTGCATGTGAGTAGAATTAGGCAGATTTATAAGATATGTTTGCACAAAGTAAAGTGACATATTAAACTTATACTCTTATTGCACTGTCATGCCATCATGTCCAGGTCTAGTACTCAAAGTTACTATATTTTCAATGCCAAGACTTCTTTATATTGAAATGTATGAAGCAGAATTCTGGTGGTACTGCATGCATAATTTGTATTGGACACATAAAATGTGATTTGATACTGTCAAAATAATTACACAAGCAAAAAATGTACTGATAGTTACTCTTCTAAAACAACCTTGTACTTGTCCAGAAAATGAGTTCTGTGTTGCTTAGTTTTTTGGTACCATTTCGGGAGGATCTACCTCTGTCTCTGCCTCATCACACCCTTGTCTGAATTTCTGGGCTCAGTAGTCATTTCTCTGCCAAGATGTACAAGGGCGCGGACAGCACTGGTGGAACCATCAAAGTTGTTGACCTCCAAATCATTGTGCAGTGTTTTGGGCTGACATCACCAAACGGGGGGCCCTTCCTGCACTTGATGAAATGACCAAGTGCTGCAAGTAAATGGTAGGCTTGTCCCCAGACTGCATTGATTAAGTATGAGTAGCTATCTGTTAAGGATATCTCTCTTCATCAAGTCACCAAGGGGATTGTGGGGTCTTAATCTGGCCTTGGTTACCATGCTGGGTGTGACATCAACCCTAGTGATGACACTGCCACACACTCTGCACTCCCAGTCCTCCCTGGGTAGCCACACCTTGGAAACCATAAAAAATGGTGTTGCAGTAAAGTGTGAAATATTTTTAAGAGGAATACTTTGTTAGTTTTGGGTTCTTCAATGTAAAAACTACAAAAAGAACTCACCTTCTGCATCCTTTATGGTGAATAACAGAAAAAATATATAAAGGAAACCAAATCATAAGAGTCACCTTCAAAGTCAGCGTTGTGAGAACCGTTTTGGGAACTCACACTCAACCTGCTAACTTCTGACAGCAAAATGATGGACAACCCAATAATCTATTCTGTCAATTAGAGAAGGTTGAGAGATTTTTTAGAAAAAAAAAATGAAAGCAGACTGAGAGATGAAAGAGATAAAAATTAAAGTCAAGAATCAGGCAAAGGGTGAAAAGCAGGAAGTCAAAATAAAAGTGTACCAAATTCTAAATGTTAGTCCTAGCAATCAGTTACGGCTGTTCGTTGATCCGATGAGGAAACCGTCCATCATTTGTATAAGGGAAGAACTTGTGCAAAAGAGTTGTTGACATCGGTGGGAGTGAGGATGTGTGATCCTCAGTCAGACCACTTCAGTTCTTGTTGGGGATCCATGAGGTAAGCCATGTACCTACAGTCTCTATCTCGTACGTAACCCTGGGACTGCCTGTACAAATAAATGGCAAAAAATTTGTACAAAATAAATATTCGGAAAAATACATTATTTGTGCTTATCTGAATACCGTATTCAGATAGACATGATGGACATGTGTATAGTGGCCCACTGGACTCAGATATGATGCTTCAGAAGTCACCTTTTATAAATGTGCAGGCCTCAAGGTTTGAAAGATCTGTCACAGGAGGGAGAACAAACTCTAAATTCTGGCATTTTTGACAAACTGCCACACCAAGTCCGTCTTTTCAGCAGTGGTGCCCACACTAGATACGCGTTATTGGAGGTACAAAGATGAGGCTTAGTGAGGCTCAACTCTACAGGTTCCTCTTATGCCTCATTGGCTGCCAGGCGTTCAGAGACGTCAGCATAAATCCCAGCAAGGCCGGCCGAAATGCTGCTGGGATAAAGTTCACTAAAGGAAAAGGCTAACGTCATGTTGGGAAAAAAAAACACAGCAGACAGGCTTTGCAGCAAGGTGTCTCAACGGCTTGTCATTCCTTTTCCGAGGGAGCTGTGTAGGTGTAGACTGAATCACCGAACCCTTCAAAAAACCAAGTCGATATATACAGTCAAACCAGAACGGATGCTTTCTGTGTTTTGCTTCCTTGTTTCTGCCTTTGAGGTATTTGCACTAATTCGGGTTCATGCAAGTTCATCTGTTCGTGTGTATTACACTCATTTTTCATGTGTGTAGTGTCTTGAATTTGGAATGTTTTTCAAGGAAAATCGTAACTATTGTGATAGGTTCCAGGTCTCAGTGGCCACATTACCTTAAATGGGAAGCATAACAAGATGGAAGGATGATTGGCTGTGAAAGACATAATGTGACATTCTCTGTCTGCTTAATCCAAGTCAATCATTGGGTGGGGAGCCTATACTGGAAGCACTGAGGGCAGGGCAGGAACCAAACATGGCCAGGGCACCAGTATATCCCAGGGTCAATTTAAAAAGCATGGGAACCTACAGATGGTTGTGACATTGTTGTGGTAAATAAGTGCCAGAAAACCTATAGAGACACAGGGAGAACATGCAAGCTCTAGGCAGATATTGGCCAGGCATGGGATGCTGGATCCATGAATCATGTAATTCAGGGGTGCCAACAGTTTTTCGGCTTGCGAGTTACTTTTAAAATCACCTGGTCGAAATGATCTACCTACATTAAAAATTATATATATATATATATATAGTGAAAAGTGTACCCCCAGACACAGACAGGCCGACCCCAGGATGTGCAAAACACACTTCTTTTATTTCTTTTTCACTGCACCACAATGTTCTCACACCAACTCTCTCCACTGTGTTCTTCTTCTTCTTCTTTCTCTTTCTCTCTCTCTCTCTTGACCTCCTTCCTCCTCCTCACAAGCTTCGTCTCCTTCCTCCCAACTCTGGCTCATTGTCTGGAAGGAGGCGGCCCCTTTTATCATGACCCGGATGAGCCCCAGGTGCTCCCCTTGACGTCACTTGCTGGTGTAGCGGAAGTGTCAGGAAAGCACCTGGAAGTACTCCGGGTCTTCTTGGAATTATTTCCGGCAGCACTTCCTGGTGTGGCGGAAGTGCTGCCATCCAGGATTCCCTCACTGTCCAGGCGCCCCCTGGAGGTGGCCACGTCCTCTCACGAGCGTCCCAGCTCCGTCCTTGTGGCCCCCAAATAGACCCCGGTGGCTGCCCTCTCATGGCCGAGGAGAAGTATTCTCCGTCAGGGACTATCCAGGCGTCCCAGCCAGGCAGTGTCCCCGTACATCTGTGACAATATATATATATATATACTGAGTATACTTTTATACATAAAATATATGTTATTGTACCTTGCATAAGTGAATAACCTTTATGGCACAATAACAATTCAATGCATTTATGGTCACCACAGTATTTGGATTTAATAATCTTCATGTGGGAAAAGGCTGACTCACATAAATAAGTAGAGCCGCATTATGCAGTCAAGGAGTTTTTGAATTCAGCCGAGTGAAAAATGACGGCTGTCCGATTAAATGAGATTTTAGTTCCCTCTCCTTTCTCTTTCTCAGATCACTTTTCGGAAGGAAGTCAGTTTCGTCGTGTTTATGAACAGTTCGAAAGTGCCTTTTCACATTTTCCTTCTTTGGAATAGCAATGATAGATTGACAGATCAGACAAATGCACTTCGATTGTGACATTGTGAGAAAAAAAAATCCTCTTCCAATTCCACATCCAGCCCATACCCTCCTCAAACAATTTTTTTTTAATCCCTTCCTGAGTCGATATAAATTGGAAGACTAAGTAGATCACAGCCGGAGTTTTGCAGTAGCTCGCGCGTTTGATTGTGCGTACGGGATGATCAGCGTGTTAGAAGAAAAGAGATCTCAGACTGGCCGCCCTATATGTCAATCAAGTGGCAAATTCCATAGGGAGGATATATGATAGACTAACGTTTAAAAAAAGAAAATTTTGAATGCAACGCGATCTACCTGCACTACCTTTGCGATCTACCGGTCGATTGCGATCGACGCATTGGGTACCCCGATGTAATTGTTAAAAGACTGTTTCTTTTTATATGCATTTTTGGATGGTTCTTTAGGGAAGGCATTGATATTCTGAACAGCAGAGATGTGTGAGAGCTTCAGAGAGATGAATTCAAACAATGACCCAGTCATGGGACCTTCAACATGGGCCCACATGGACATTGTCCCAGTGTGACAAGGGAATTAGACATCCCAACGGTGTGCTGTGCAGGGTAGATGGTGGTCTAAGTAAGCCTAGTTTAAGTAGAAACAGGGGTGAAGAATAACACAGAATAAATCTACTCAAGTAAATACCTAGCATGCAAAGGGGCTTGTGTGGTGACCCCCAAATCCTCACTTTCATCTTTGTATTGGGCTTTAAAAGTGATTATCTGATTGATGTAGTACCCTACACTGATTGTGAAATATTAAGCAATGCCAAGATGATCAGATAAAGCACAACACAGGAGGACTGGCGGCAGCATTTATCTACCTCGCCATCCCCACTCGAGTTTGGACATTCATTAACCTCCTTTAAAGTAAAGCTTGATGTGAACCGGCCAGGAAAGGGAAGATGACCCCCAAGAGCGGGCTCAGCCTCTAATCATAGTGATTTTACTCTCAGTTTGCTCTATGGTCTTTCCGATCTTACTCTTTTATATCGTGCCTTTCGTGTCTATGTTTGTGATATAAAACTTGTTACACCTTTCATATCAGTCAGGCTATTTCACAACTGCTTATTTTAACATCTTCCTCGGTGGTGGTTCCTTTTATTTTCACATTTATCTTTGAAACATACCGCCTTTCCTGTCTATTTATTAGATAATTTCTTCCACGTTTGTATATTATGGACCCTTTCATATCTCCATTATTATAGATATCTTTTTCATACCTTTCAAATCTGTTATACTGTATAGCACCTTTCACATCTATGTAATAATATGCCATTCATTCCTATTATATAGAATTTCTCATATTTCTATCTATTTCTTAAACAGCCCCCTTCACATCTATGTAATATATCAACTTTTCATATCTATTACGTTGCGTGTTTCACTTTTAGTGCAAGTTACCACTAATATTACAACTATTATATCTGTTTAATACACACACCGGCCACTTTATTAGGTACTCCTTGCTAGCACCAGGCTGGACCCCCTTTTGCCTTTAGAACTGCCATACTTCTTTGTGGCATAGATTCAACAGGGTGCCAGAAACATTCCTCAGGGATTTTGGTCCATACTGACTTGATAGCATCACGCAGTTGCAGATTTGTTGGCCACACACCCATGATGAGAATCTCCAATTCCACCACATCCTAAATGTGCTCTATTGGATTGAGATCTGGTGACGGTGGAGGCCATTCGAGTACAGTGAACTTGTCATGTTCAAGAAACCAGTCTGAGATGATCTGAGCATAGCGACATGTTGTGTTATCCTGCTGGATGTAGCCATCAGAAGATGAGTACATTGTGGACCTAAAAGGATGGACATGGTAGGCTGTGGCATTTAAACAATGCTCTACTGGTACTAAGAGACCAAAAGTGTGCCAAGAAAATATCCCCCACACATTCACACCACCACCACAATTGTTGATACAAGGCAGGATGGATCCACGCAATCATGTTGTTGATGCCAAATTATGACCTTAACCTTCAGAATGTCGCAGCAGAAATCGAGACTCATCAGAGCAGTCAACGTTTTTCCAATCTTCTGTTGCCCAATTTTGTTGAGCCCATGCAAATTGTAGCCTCAGTTGCCTGTTCTTAGCTGACAGGAGTGTCATCCATTATGGTCTCCTGCTGCTGTGGCCTGTCTGCTTCAAGGTTTGTCGTGCTGTGCGTTCAGAGATGTTCTTCCGCATACCTCAGTTGCAATGAATGGTTATTTCATTCATTGTTTCCTTTCTATCCGTTCAAACCAGTCTGGCCATTCTCCTCTGACTCTGACATCAACAAGGCATTTTCGCCCAGACAATGGATATTTTCCCTTTTTTGGACCATTCTTTGTAAACCCTAGAGATGGTTGTGCATGAAAATCCCAGTAGATCAGCAGTTCTCGAAATACTCAGATGAGCCCATCTGGCACCAACACCACATTCAAAGTCACTTAAATTGCCTTCCTTCCCCGTTCTTGTGTTTGAACTTCAGCAGGTTGTCTTGACAATGTCTACTGCTGAAATGCACTGAGTTGCTGCCATGTGATTGGCTGATTAGATAGTTGTGTTAAATAGCAGTTGAGCAGCTGTACCTAATAAAGTGGCTGGTGAGTGTATGGTGACGTTTCATTTATATTATGTTGCACTTTTTGCTTCTATTACACTGCATCTCTGTAATTATGAATCAGTGAGGTTTCATATCTATGACATAAACCTTTCACACCTGTTTATTATATAGCACCATTCACATTTACAGTATCTGTGCAATCAACATCTGATTGGCTATGCAAGTAAGGATTTCCTTGTGCAAGTTTTGCAGATTTCGGTCTGTTATAGATTATACAGTGCCCTTCACACCCCCATCTGTTTCGTCTAACGCCTTCGATACAGTGTGTATCCGTCTGACTATACAGTGCCTTTCACGGTAGATTTGCCCTTGTGCAGATAGCTACAAGTATCTGTGCCATTGTCCTCATTTTATGGTTCTTTATGGAGCTCTTAGCACTAAGCCCAGCCAGTGCCGTCCTCCGCCTGAGCTGGCAGCTCCGTTTGTCTGCCAGCTGAGGCATATCAGGAATTGAACTGTTTCTTTGCATCGCTGCCTTGAGCCTCTAACACCCCATTGCCTCCAAATGAAAAACAAATGGATTGGATCTTCTTTTAAGCCTCTTTTTTTTTTGTAAACCCAATCCATTATGTCACTCGTCTTTATTGGTCTTGGGTTGTTGCAGTGCAGGCAGCGACTGGACCATCTGTCACAGGTTGTCTGAAAAAAAAAGAGGGAAAAAAAGCGAGGTAAACAGCTGTCGGCGTTACAAGATGCGGCTGTTTGTTGTGCGTTGCGGGAATTTGTTTTGTCCTCCAGCTCCTTGGCTTAGCTTGGCAAACATCCGGTCATAATGAAGGAAGGGCCCACTAGTGGGCAAATGAGACTGTGCTGTTTGCTGCTGTTTTTATATTGCAAGGTGAATGTACAGGAAGAGAAGTGCCATGTAAAAATAAATAAATAAATGAAGCTGAATGCACTACTAATATTTGTAGAAATTGGTGTATGAGGTTCTGCGGTGGGCTGGCGCCCTGCCCGGGGTTTGTTTCCTGTCTTGTGCCCTGTGTTGGCTGGGATTGGACCCCCATGACCCTGTAGTTAGGATATAGCGGATTGGATAATGGATGGATGGGTCTTTAAGGTTAAATGCATTAAGTTATGAAATGTGTGCTTCTGTGCCATCTGTCATAGCAGGTTCTCCCCACACAGACATTATCCAGTGGTCATTCTTTCAATGAGTTCTGCATGCTTGCTGCGTTTGGATTCCCAGTACAGTAGGGGGCAGCACCTTACCCTTGCAGTATGTTGCAGTCAATCTTTATTTTCATGTGGCGCCTTTCATCCTGAATTGTGCCTTGTAGCATTTGAAATCTTCAATATCAACCAGCTTTCTCTTACTTGGCTTCTCATCCTTAATGGTTCAGCCATCTGTTTAGGGGCTCAACTCACTTTGGCCTAGAAGTTCAAGTGGTGGACGACACTGTTGACGCAGGGAATGACCCGAAGTTAGTTGCTTAATCTGCTAATGGTCTGGCGTGAAAATATGGAAGCATTTTTTCTTTACTGCATGTCTATAAGAGCCTACAGCTTTTCTAGGCAGCCACTCCCTGAGAGTTATGTGATTAAATGAGGTGGGAGCGTCACATTAATAATCCCACTTCTAACTGGGCCTGCACTCATATTGTGCAAGTGACGTCAAGTTCGGTAAAAAAGTAGGTACACCCCTTGGAAATCATTAACCTTTCCAACATATTTGAACAGCCGGACAGATCTTCATGCAACAGTGCCTACAGATAAAGGTGATATACTGTACATCAATACAACACAAGGAACATTTGCCTTTTCAATCATTTATTCTACAAAAAATATCAATAGATGTAATGGTCTACTTGGGGGAAAAAGTAAGTTCATACTATTGCAGGTCAGTATGGCTGCTATGAAAGAGGCCCATTTATGATATAAAACCATATATGAAGCCACCTATAAGTAATGGTAGCTCAGAAACAACTCAAGGACCAAAGATCACATTTTCTGGAGATGCTTTATAAGCTAGCTTTAGTAAAAACATGACCAGTTTTAAATATAGGTTTTTTCACTATTCAAATTTTAATATTATAATCACTCATAGCATGGTAATATTTCATTTTGGGGACTGCATAGTATTTATGCAAAATATAGAAATGGAAATGGCCTTTAAAACGTTATGAGAACCATTTCTGTTCAACTTATATTTATATGGAGATGTAGCCAGTCAAAGTTATAATCTCCTCAATAAGTCCAGACTTTGTTAGCTTAAATCTCTCTTAATTTTGATCCAAGACACATGCAAGCTCAGTGCCACAGGTTACTCATATAACCAAATCAAAATCTGTGACAATGAGGTTCAAAAGTGTGATGGTTTGACATGGAATTACCTGCATGCACTATG
This sequence comes from Polypterus senegalus, assembly GCF_016835505.1. NCBI lineage: Eukaryota > Metazoa > Chordata > Cladistia > Polypteriformes > Polypteridae > Polypterus > Polypterus senegalus. Next base: position 134,255,386 of record NC_053166.1, read on the forward strand.
ACCCCAGCTTTTCAAAGAGTTACCAGCAGATCCCATGATGACATTTTGGAGTTCTTGGGGACTTCTTTTAGTATCAAATGGTTGGCTCTTGGGCTAGATTCTCCAGGCCGGCCAGTCCTGGACATAATTAGCAGTTGTTTTATAGATGACTTTCCTTATTGTGGAATGATTGATTTCAAATAATTTGGTTATCTATTCAAATCCCTTGCCAAAGTCATAGACATCCACAACCTTCTTTCTAAGAGCTCTTTTAATTTTGGCATGATGGCACCATATTTGTCAATAGCAAAGAGAACACCAGACCCTCGATATCAGCAGGCTCCACCAGCATTTTCCTCATCATTGGCACCTCATGGTAATTTGATGGATATGAAGCGGTGATATGGGTAGGGATTGACTCACTTTTTTAACGTGACAAATCTGTATTTTTGTTCATTTAGATTATAACTATATATACTATTTGAAACTGGAAAAAATCAAATTCACACTTAGAAGATCTGTACAAAACCTGGCAGGATCTAATCAATGACATTTTAGAATAAGCATTTAAATTGCAGAAGAAGGCTCTCTCCCCTCTTTTACTCCATTTATCTTTATTCATTTATTAATTTATCTATGGGCGACACGGTGGCACAGTGGTAGCGCTGCTGCCTCGCAGTTAGGAGACCTGGGTTTGCTTTCCATGTCCTCCCTGCGTGGAGTTTGCATGTTCTCTGTGTGGGTTTCCTCCCACAGTCCAAAAACATGCAGGTTAGGTGCATTGACGGTCCTAAATTGTCCCTAGTGTGTGCTGTGTGTGTGTGTGTGTGTGTGTGTGTGTGCGCCCTGGGGTGGGCTGGCACCCTGCCCTGGATTTGTTCCTGCCTTGCACCCTGTGCTGGCTGGGATTGGCTCCAGCAGACCCCTATGACCCTGTGTTAGGATATAGTGGGTTGGATAGTGGATGGATGGATAATGTCTGACTGACTAATTTATCTATTTACTTATTTTTACTAGCTTAAAGTTTTACACTGCTGGCCTAGCTCTCATTCTCAGGGGTGGGGGTTGATTTGGTTTGAACCTTTTTTTTTGGTAAAACTTGAGTTATGTGTATGGAATGTTATTTGATTTTAATAAAATCAATAAAATGAAAAAAAAAAAGATTATGAGAATGACTACACCATCTCAGTCGTATGTGAATTTAAGTGTGTGTATTTAAGTACATCACCTCTATCTGTAGGTACTCTTTGCATGGAGATCTAATGTTTGCCTGTCTGACTACATATGCATTTTTATTACTCTTTAATATTGTTTTCGTATCAGTATACTGCTGCTGGATTATGTGAATTTCCCCTTGGGATTAATAAAGTGTCTATCTATCTATCTATCTATCTATCTATCTATCTATCTATCTATCTATCTATCTATCTATCTATCTATCTATCTATAATATACTAACTTTCCTATCTATCTATCTATCTATCTATCTATCTATCTATCTATCTATCTATCTATCTATCTATCTATCTATCTATCTATCTATCTATCTATCTATCTATCTATCTATCTATCTATCTAAAGCTGGTTCCATGTACATGACAATGACTTCCCTTGACTCTGATGTTCTAAACTGCAGAAGTCAACAGTGTCAAGGGGTGTACTTTTTTTTTCCCATAACTGTACATAAAATGTTTGTGTCTGTGTTTCCCATTCAAGGTGCTATTCAATATAAAAGAGGTGGGTGCCGTACAACACAATGGGCAGCCACATTATCACAAACTGAAATGAATGAAAGTGAGCAGAGATCTGATTTTGAGAGGATGTGTGGTAATTCTGTTCAGAGGGGCGTCACATTAAGACCTAAGTATGGATTAACAGACGAGACTGTAAATCAGGGGTCTCCAACACGTCACTCACGTGCTACCGGTAGCTCGCAACCCCTTTCCATGTAGCTCGCCAAAAGGTTAATGAATCCTACATAAATTTGAAAACTTGATTAGTTAAATTAGGGGTGGGCGATCTTTCCTAAAATTCATTTCACGATCCTTTTAACACAAAATCACGATCCACAATCTGAATTGCAATCTCTCTATTCAATGTGGCATACACTTAAGAAAATATCCGGAGTCAAACTCATCAAGACCTAAGCAACACTTTATTTTAAATTTAAATCAACAAGTTGATTTCAATTGTTCTCTCGTTCGCTAGCTAAGCGGAGTTAAGGAACACGCCCCGAAGCTGGCGAGTGAGTGAGGAAGACCCCTCCCCTCGGCCCGCTGCGTGTTTTGTCGGATTTGCGCAAATAAATCGGTACCACAAGCGAACTATGATACAGAGCGAAATGAGAGAAGATACAAATTCAACCGGAATGTTCAAGCAAATTATAGAAAATAATCCGTTCAGTAGCTCTCTCGTCTAAAGCGGACAGACAGACAGACAGGGAGACATTGGATTTTACATATTATATATTAGCAAACCTTCAAAATAATGTGCAGTTAACGTCTTAACAGCATTCTCAGCATTTCTGGAGTTTAGCAGAGCCAGATAACTATAAGAATCTTCACCAAGCAGCTCTGAAAATGTCTGCTTTGTTTGGGTCTCCATACCTCTGTGACTCCGAACAAGACTGACAGACGAACATTTAAATGACTCCAGAAGAGTGAACCTCAGTGGCTCCACTCCACCATACACCTGCCTCTCTTGTTGACTCCATGCAGTGCCAGTCATCTCACTAACTAAAAAACACGTCACACATGCAGCTGGACATGTGAATAAAGTGACACAGTGACATAGAACAAAATGACAAATGAATAATAATTGCACTGTTTTGTTTTGAAAGCATTAATGTTGTAATTCAATAGCGTGAGATACACTAGAAAATGCATACAGACATACAAAATGCACTTGCCGGTGAACTAAATATTTTTTTGTGATGTTTTAATGTAAAATGTGAGTTGTGGACACCAACATATTGTAAATGTTCAGACAAAACAAGCTTATTCAGTTTGTTTGGGTTGAAATAAGCTATGAGAATAAACGTTAGAAGACATGAGTAGCTCTCGACTATTTTCATTTTGTAAAAGTAGCTCACAAGGGAAAAAAGGTTGGAGACCCCTGCTCTAAAGGAATTGCAGATGGGGGCATCATGGGCTAAACCTCAGTTCGAGTGCGCAGGATCTAAAGGGAGGCCTAATTTTATTAAGGGTAAGAGGGGCACTTTAGGGCTTTTGACTCCCTCACAGTGAGATGGTTTATGCTAGCGTGGACTTTTCAGTCTGGTTTATTTTTTTTTTCTTTACTGGATACCCCCCTCCTTGTCACATGGGCAGCCTTTGATGTACAATAAGTCTGCAAAATGAAAGAAAAAAAAAAAAAGTGCCACAACTGAGTGATAAATTAGCCACCATGGGAAAGCATCCTGAAGCAGCTGGCACACTCAAAAGTACAAAGAAAAATTAATGAGAAAGCATCCTGATGTGTTCTGTTTCAAAATATTTACTAAGCCAACACGCTGCATTTGTTTAAAACTGGTCTGAGGCAGCTGAAGGACATGGGCATCCCCAGTGGGCAAGCCCACCTGCACTGTAACTGTACCCCTTAGTCTCAGCTTGCCACAGTGACAGCAGCCATCTTTGTGTTTCTGTAGCTGGGTGTCTGAATCCTAAAATCATCGGTGCTCCTGGCCCTGCTCATTAATTCTCTTTATTCTGTGCCCACAGCAATGTGCCAACCAGATAATTATCTAACAGAGTAAGCTTAACAGTCCAACTGGAACAAGTCTGTCTAACACGGCATTGTTAGTGTTAATTTTAAGTAGCCCCTTCACAGTGTAGAATCTTCACAGCAGGGTGTGGATTTGTTCTTGGCTCTCTGAGTAAGCCTGGGGACCGCAGGCCAAGATGCTCCTACAGCAGGTGTCACCAAGATGCCTAGGTGTGCGTTGATGGGTGGAATGGTGATAAAGACGTTAACAGCCTCTAATAAGGTCCAAGGCTATACATTGTCCTGCAGCATTTGTAACTTCCTGTCAGCCTGAAAGCTTTCTCAGGGCTGCTTTGTATTTTTATCTCGTGTACAAGGAGCTGTGTCCGCCGTAATGAGTGCTATTCAGTGAAACCACAATGGCACTTGTAGCTCAACCACAGAAGAGGTCTCGGACATGAAGTCCCGGGGAGATTAAAAGAAAATGAAATACCATTACCTTGTTCATATGCATATAGCAGATGAAAAAAGGAGGATAAAATATATTCAGTCACATCAGTGGGTTTCCTGCATGAATTTCAAAAAAAGATGAGGTCACTCACAGTCTAAATGCATGAGTGCCGTTAGGCGTTTACAGCCTTGTGCTCCATGAGAAAGTGTCGAAGCCTCCTCTCATCACAAATGCTCAAAATACCAGAGCCTTGCCTCATTGTGTCTGAGTGCGGGGACGGCACCGTGTCGTTCTGGTTATGGGCAGACTGATCCTACATCTGCCACTGCTGATAATTACGTGTTATGAGCAGAGGCAAAAACACATTGGGGGAGATCATCTGTGGGGAAAAATAAAAAAGTCGAGCTTTATCTACGTCAAAACCCACAGGAAGGGAAAATGACACTTGGAGGGTGAACAACATGAAGACATGTAACTCATGTATCTGGCACAGCTTGTAAGAGACAGCTAGAGGAATGTTAGATAGAGTGTATCTTTATATGTTTTATATAGTGCCTCACCTCTCTGCCTAGGCATGCTTTATATATTACCTTTCATACATTATATATCTATCTATCTATCTATCTATCTATCTATCTATCTATCTATCTATCTATCTATCTATCTATCTATCTATCTATCTATCTATCTATTATAGTACCTTTCACATCTATTTATCTTGTAAAATTTAAAAATACTGTAGTGTATCATGGAGCTGGAGATTAACATCATGGCACATGTTGATCATGGGAGCTTGTGGAAAAAATAAGTTGAAAGAAAGAACACACCTTAATATGCCTGTAAATTGTAATTATGAAATGTTTTTGTTTTTTACTGGATAGTTGAATAAAGAATATTTAAAGATATTTTAAAAATTATCTATCTATTGTGACAGATAGGGGGCAGTATTGCTCCATTGAACCCCTGTCCAAGACTCCAGACACCAGGTGAAAGTCCAAAATATGACTTTATTCATAAGCCACAGTGCACAAAGCACCCTCTCCTCCACAATACTAATTAAACACAATAAAAAAACAGAATAAATCAATTTACCACTCACTGACGCGTTGCCACTCTTCCACCCAGCTCAGCTCGCCGTCTGGAAACTCCCACAGTCCTTTTATCTTCCCTGACCCGGAAGTGTTCCCAATCCCCAGTCCACGTGACTCTTTATCACTTCCGGGTCAGGTACAAGTCCTTCTTCTCACCCCGGAAGCACGTCATTCCCCTTGTCCATGTGACTTGGACATACTTCCGGGGCGTAAGGCAAATACCCATCGTTCCTCCCTGCAGCATCTCCTAGTGGTCCCCATGGTATCCAGCAGGGCTGTGTATAAAAACTCCAATGTCCGTGATGCCCTGCTTGTCTTCGGGGGACCTCCATACTGCAGAGAGGGCTCCACCTGGAGGCTAGGGGGTATTGGCCAGGATCTATCTATCTATCTATCTATCTATCTATCTATCTATCTATCTATCTATCTATCTATATAGTGCCTTACAGTACTATCTATCTATCTATCTATCTATCTATCTATCTATCTATCTATCTATCTATCTATCTATCTATCTATCTATCTATCTATCTATCTATCTATCTATCTATCTATCTAGTGCCTTACAGTATTATCTATCTATCTATTTGCTGCTTGTCATAGGCAGCCATGGAAGTGTATCACTTTCTATCTGTCTACTGTATG